>NW_019213992.1:48490-128777 GCF_002532875.2 Varroa jacobsoni | reverse complement strand
GAAGAAAACTGGCCAACGGGACTATTTCAAAATTTAATTTCGGTTGTTTTCGTCGTCATTCACAACGTTCATTCGGAAACCTGTTACCCGTCGTGACATATCAGGTAAGCTTCTGTCTCAAAAAAAATAAGAATAAACAGGTTATATAATCGAAATGTCATAGCTTCATCTTGATTTTTTTTGTAAATTATCTATTATATATACTGCTTTACAATAAATTATATACGAAGAAATACATTTAGTATGTTAGTTCGCTTACTACTATTGTAATAATTCATTTTATTTAATATAAATAAGAAACGACTTTTTGGTATCTCTTAATTTCAATTTCAAATGACCAAATTACTTCAGTATAAACAAAACATGTGAAAGCAAATGACAAATAATGGTGATACACACGAAAAACGTTAATTTTTTATATGTAATATACTAACTATCATATAATTAAAGTATACAGAACAAAATTCTATAATTCAGAAAAATGTAAATTTTAACAAATGAATGTGAGATTGAAGTCGAGGCACTTAGACTACAGATTTCACCTCGGTATCTTCTTTACAAATTGCTAAAGATACAAAACGTTCTCGAGTCTGACGAGTACATAATCTCTCGGATCGCGGGTTGCGCTTGATCAGCACTCCTGTCTCGTGTTTCACGTCCGATGTCATTGTCATTCAGCGTATGTTCAAATGCCTGGTACCCAGGACAAAATACCCGTGTCCACGTTTGACTTCAAATCCAGATCACCCAACGCGCTTCTAAGTCTTATAGGCACACACGTTACTAATGCAGATATCACAACTCTAGCAAATCAAAACGAAATGCGCTATCGTGGGTGAATGCTGATGAACACCTTCTCGGTGTTGTCGTCTGTTTGTTTTGTTTACATCACGAGTCACACGGAGTATCACTGAGTCAGATGCTTGTCTCTAGCGTACACCATATGCTCATTCCTGGCACCTAACTGCAAATGACATCCGTTTATAATAGCCGACGTTCATTCGTACATACATACCGTATGACACTAAATGGCTCTCTGCAGTTTTACCAGACTGAACACCTTAATTGTTGTAGGCTACGGCTATGAGTCTAATAAATCGAAACGCCTCGGCAACGCCGGTGCTGAGTAGAAGCTGTCAATAAGCCATTATCGAGGCCTCATGCACGCATCTGTTTCGAAAACAAATGCAAGCGTTTTAATTGGCGCTGTCTAACTTTACTCTCTAATGTACACGCTCCATTTGAAGTTGATCTGTCTGGGCAATGTTTTGTCGTCATGCTTGAAATGTGCCTGGAGAGAAAGCAAGAGGATTCTCGTTCACTCGGTGTTCAGAGCGAACTTGTTGACTTAGATATACGGTGGTTGTCTGTTCAAACAGAATTTAGCAACAGGCTCTGATAAAAGATTGTATTCGAGGAACAACACTGTTCTTTGGATGTAGAAAGTAAATGATCGGAGCTCGAAACTAGCCGATTAGTGAGAAAGTAGACATTTACACAATTGAAGCTTAATGTTAACAGGATGATGTTGGTATGTTTTTATGAAATAACAGTATAGAAAAGAAGACTATTGAAGTGGAACTTTACTTGATCGTATTTGCAGCCAAAGAAAACAAGAAAAATACGGTGTTGGCAAACAATATACAGATATAGCTGTACAGCCTTTTGTAAGCACCAAAAAGAACAAAGAAGAGCGTTAGTGCCAGATAGCGGTACACCTGAACAATAAACCAAGGTGGACAGTCGTCGAAAGTCGGTGTGACTGTCGATGATCGCAGTTATTCAGGACGGTGTAAAAGTGTCCTTATGTATAAGAAATGTTACAATGGTACATCGAACAGTTTGTGCATATATAAGCGAAGCTACATCGTTAGATAGAGAGCATCCGGATAGTAGATTATGAACGCTTGTGTATTACTTTGCTTGATCATACAAAGCCAGAGAAGCCAGCTTAAAAACGATTTTAATTTTTTTTTCATTGCGGAATGAAATTCACTGAACAATGTATTTGTTTGAAAGTTGTTATTGTTCAGCTTGATGTGGTTATAATTAAAAACCGATAATAGCTAAGCTATCGACAGCACAGTAGCTATAAATGCGTGCATTTATAACTTTTGACGTGTACAGTTTTTCTATCCGTAAGCCAAATATGCATTAGATACATTTAACGAAAAAATAAATTCATTGCAAATATTTTATTTTGGATTCATTTTGAATCACCAATCAATGAAGTGCGCCGTTGTTGATTCAGAGGAAGGTAAATTCGTAAGCGTTTCGCTCTTATGCATTGTTTCGACAGACGAAGTAAAATATATAGCAACTACAACCAATTGCTATGATGGAATATGTCATCCCAATAACAATAAAAATACTAGGATAAAAGCACTCTTTATTGCTCGAGCCATTCATTAGGCAATGTCTTACTGATATGGAGCTTTGTTCATTAGTATAACCAAATATGGGTATAATATAATTGTGTATAGGTATGCTTTATTGGAGCGATCATTTCTATTGTCTATCGCGTTTTAGTATTCTGCAAAAAAACAGCGGCATCCGAAAAACCAGTAATCTTCATTTATCGTGTCGAATTCATCGGATAATACTCACAAGTTGTGCTTAACAGTTTCGTATACGTCTATTAATTTTTTTGTTTTAGTGACACTGTTGGTTCCTCCTCTCTAATCTCCGTCCTGTGTTCATTGGTTCTCCACGGGCCTCTCTCTATTCTATAAATAGGCGTTGCTCTGTGAACGCAGGTCCGAAACCCCGTAGTAGACTACGAGGAACTGGTTACGGCATACCTTTCATCGTTTTTTTCAAAACGCGATTCACTAAAAACTGACCCTCTCCAGAAAAAAAAACTTACAGCAAGTAACGAACTGGTAAGTGCCAGGAAATCCTTTAAGGGTTACGTTAATTGATTGGTGCGGTTGAATTTGAAACTTCCTTTGTTTGTGGACAAAGCACTAACATCGTGCGAGACGCATCCAGTAGGCTCGGTATCTGAAAAGCACATCTGTAATGAGCGAATGTGGGTAACACACTTGCTTGGAAAACAGAATGATGAAAGTCGCGACAATATAAAAAGACTTGGCTAGTGTTTGCCAGCTCTTTGGTCAGCTTATAGATTAAATAAGAACTGATTTCATGCAAACTGATGCTTAAGAGAAGAACTGAGAATTAGTGGTGCATATTGGTCTTAGTGAAAGTGAGTTCCATTGTCGAAGCTGGACGCTACATTTGGCTCACATGAAATAAGCCTTGTTTTAATAATATATATAGGGCCGTGAATAAAAGAGTTGCCTAAATTCATTTAAAAATAAGAAAAGCAACTTTTGTGTGACTAGATGTTTATAACGAAATGCCGACTCTCGCTTAGGTCTTACGAGAATGATATTTATGACAAGAAGGTGCGTTTCTTGCATAATATTGTTTTACTGCTATCGTGGTGTTTGAATTCAAAAAGTTTTTCTTTTTCTCATAAAATTTGCTTTAAGAGGTAGAGTTAGGTTATTGAAGTGAGCAGGTTTTTCACATCACATGCCTTTTTTTAACACCACATATGGCTTTAAACAAACATTAACTATCATTGCAATTATATTAGCTATCACATATCAACAAATTTATTCGCTCTTTGTGTGTTTTATGTGGATATATGCAAATGTTTTTATAGCTTAAGTACAGGCGTATTGCCAAACATGTATTTTGAAATTGGTGTTGCCAAGCCCGGGAGTAACCAGTTGAAATCTTTATCGGTAACTTTATTCTTTTGGGTATTTGATGACCTTTCTTCAAACAATAGATATGCTACATAATTACAACTTATATATCGAAGGGCCTGAAGTCTCATTTCGTTGTAGTCATGTTTTTTTATTAATTTAACTAAACTTTTTTCAGCTGAAATTGTAGCGATGAGCGTGGATCAACTAAAAGACGAAGGCAATCAGTTTTTCCGGCAAGCCGACTATGGAGGAGCGTTAGAAAAGTATATGGAAGCTCTGAAGATAACCAACGAAGGCGACAGCGAAAAAAAAGCCATCTTGCACAACAATAAGGCTATGGTCTATCTCAAACTTAACAGGTCAGTAATCTAAAGAATAATGCTAATCTCTGAATAAAGAAGCACTTGCAAAATCTGTCGCTCGAAGTGAGTTAGCCTGAACAGTTCAAACAGGTACTCTAATCGTCGCAGCTATCCTAGACATGAATTTTACGTAATGCAACTTTACGCCATTTACATAATATTACTATGACGATTGTAGCATGCTTGTATTGTGTTCTCAACTTTGTAAATGGATTTATCGTCGCTTATATTTATTATCCCTTTCATTTTTTTGCCTGTTTCATTTATTACAGGTTTGAAGATGCCATAGAAGAGGCTTCGACAGTTCTGCTATTCGATCCGTCAAATGTGAAAGCACTTTTTCGGCGTGCGCAGGCTTTGGAAGGCCTAGAAAAGTACGACTTGGCCTTTAAAGATGCCCGCCAAGCCCTACACATAGAGCCGAAGAACGCATGCGTGTTGCCAATGCTTGAAAGACTCAACGCTCGATTGCAGGATATCGCTAAAGAGCACTCCAGTACAAAAAGTCGGGTTGGTAGATTATCGATTATAATCTCTTATTAGGTAGACTATTAAAAAAGTAATAGTTTTTATTGCAGTCACGGAGATACATTATCAAATGCGTAGCACCCATTTGCTATGCTACTATTTGACTAAGTACCCTATAATTTGTCGATTATTCATTCATATATGAGACCTCAATATATTATAACGAAAAATTTATTTTTAGGATCTAGCATGTTAAGCTTTGAATAACTGAAACATTATCAAATATTGGTCCATATAATAGCAAACGGTTAAATTTCATTGTTGGTTTACAACGAACTAATTTTACTATGTTATTATATATCCACAATGTGCGAAGAACGTGCATTTCTTATTTGTGTGTTTTTATTTTTTTCTACATGCGCGTATATCCCCTCTCACCTTATCGTAAAGGCTGAAACAATGCTGAACATCATCAAAGAGATAGAGTCGCCATTTGAGAAGAAAATGACTGCAGTGAACAACTTGATTGTAGTCGCCCGCGAGAGGGTCGGCGCTGATATAATTATGTCACTGAAGGGGCCTCATACGCTGTACCAAGCTATGAAGTTGCTCCAGAATGAAGATTTCAATCACGGCTCTGTTCGAATCTTCGGTGAAATCTGCAGACGAGGAGTAAATCAGAGCCTGAATATCATCAAGACGCTTGGTAGGTACCGCATCAAACGGTAATGTCAAGCATGCTCTAGATTTGCAGTTTTGAATCCTCATTTTTAATTAGCTCTTTATTAGATAGATTATTATTATGGAATATGACGCTTTCTTCAACTACAAAATTCTTTGAATTTTGTAGTTGCTCGCAATTATCTGGCTCTGCGTTATAATGGGCGGCAGAAATGTGCTTCATCTGTAACAATGTTCGTGATGTGAATGTTTTTTTGATCGGTTGGCTGTGCCTCTGATCGAAACAGATGGACACTTCTGGGTCAAGGTGTGACATACGAAATTATGTTCGTATTAGATAAAGTGGACAAGTTATAAAGTCAATAAAAACGACAAGGACCGTTTTGCTTCGGATATGGGCATAGCTCAGTTCTACGTATCGTTTCGACATTGTACAATAGACTAGGAGGTGATGAAAACATTCGCAAATAACTCAAACTTGAAGATACGATTTGGTTCGTACTGAAGAGAGCCACCGTCCGTTTTAAGTAGCAGTGCTTAACTGGGCTAGTAGCAGCAGACTTAAATCAAAACATTTTTATATTAAAAATGACTCTTGTTAATCAGGATAATAACTCGGACGCTGCTTGATATTTGTACCTTTATCAGTGCCCGTGTTCAAGCATCTTCGAAAACTATTGCTTAATTATGAATAATATTTATTATCGTTTCAGCTCGCCAAAAAATAACGCTAACAATGTGTTTATTTTACCCACTCATGTTATAGGTCTTCCATATTTGTTGGATTTGTTTACGTCGAAGAATCCCGCTTTTATTGTTTCCGTCCAATTTATGGTGCAGCAAATCATCAATTCATTATCGGGAATGACGCTGGAGGATGGCAAAGCGGAAAAGGCGATGATCAAGAAATATTCAAAGGAGATTGATTCTGTATGTGCAAAGCTGTCTCCTTGAATAGACAGAATCGGCGCGTCCAAATACTGTTAATGATATGGTGTACCTGTTAAATGCTTAGAATCTGAATTGCTTGATGAAAGAGGTATTAACGGAATTAAGGACCTTAAAGGTTTTATTGGTTTAGTTTTTATTATAGGTATGTATTTGATAGTAGCTTGCCATTACGTGTATTAATATGCCCTGGTCTCAGGAATCACCTTGGCTTACTATACCAAGTTAAGCATCAGAAACTCTATACTTATTCATTAATATTTTTGTGTCAAATGTTTTATGCTATTGATTCTTAAGTTAGCTAGTGTACAACATCATAGTAATTGAAACATTTACATATTTATGTAAAATAGTATCCTTTCCTCGTTTTAGGTGATGCTAACTTTAACGACAACAGTCAATTCTCGTGTTATTTCGGGCCTCGGACGAGATGCCATCCTTGAATTGATCACCAAGAACGCCGACTACCAGGCACTGGATTGGGCACTTAAACTTGTCGAAAACGACGGCTTGTTCAGACTTCTAGACGTTGCGTCCGAGCTGCCGGAAATTAGGTACGAATCGTCGATGGAAATCACTGACGAGACGAAGCCAAAAGTCTCGGTCTGTCTTGACCGAATTTGGTACTGCATGGACCATGACGCTGCGAAAGACAAGTTTCGTAAGTGTGCCAAAGACTTTATCGATGACAAACTTCGGACCGGCGAAGAGCTTGAGCCGAAGATACGAGCTACGGCGACGATCACGGCACTGCTTCTGGGGCCGCTCGAATGTGGTAACAGCATCTTGGCACAGGCAGGCGTGGTAGAGATGATGATCGCGATGGCGGGCTCTGACGATGAAATTCAGCAGAGGGTAGCTGCGGAAGCTCTTATCGCGGCTGCATCAAAGAAAGACAAATGCACCTCGATCCTGTCAATGGGAACGACAATTCTCAAAAATCTATATAAAAGTCCCAACGAAAATATTAGGGTGCGAGCGCTGGTCGGTCTATGCAAGCTGGGCAGTTTTGGTGGAACCGATTCGTCGATGAGACCGTTCTCCGACGGAGCGTCCCTCAAATTTGCTGACTGTTGTCGAAAGTTCCTCGTCAACCCGAGCAAGGACCGAGATATAAGGAAGTGGGCGGCGGAAGGCCTTTCGTATCTTACCCTTGATGCGGATGTGAAGGAAGACCTAATCGATGACAAAAATGCTATTAAAGCATTGATTGATTTAGCAAAGGAGATGAAGAGTACAGTGCTCTATGCCGTTGTGACTACACTATGTAACGTTACTAATAGTTACGATAAACAGGTGAGCTACATCCAAATAATTTTATTAGGAACGTGACTGTAACATACAAAGATATAATGTAAGTTTAAGCTAACAAATCCTGTAGATCTAATCTTTGGTTCGGCGATTAATATTCACTATAAATCCCTTTCGCCACTCAAATGTATAGGAAATTCTTCCCGAATTGTTAGAATTGGCCAAATTTGCAAAACAGCATATTCCGGAAGAGCACCCGATGGACTCACAAGAATACGTCGAGAAACGGGTTCGAATTTTAGCTGAAACTGGCGTAACAACCGCTTTAGTTGCGCTCTCGACAACAGAATCAAAGAACTCACGAGAGATCATTGCGCGTATCTTCAACGCGATCTGTGAACAGCAAGATCTGCGAGGAATTGTGGTCCAGCAAGGCGGAGCACGTTGTTTAATACAATTGGCGCAAGAAAACACACAAAATGGAAAGGTCAGTTTTGAAGAATGATGATCATCTATCTCAATGTTTCAAAATTCGTGGCTGAGTCGTGGTAAATTTTTGTAGTGAACGTTGTTATTTACTTAAAGTAATTCACAAAACAGGACCTTGCTTTAAAAGTGTAGTCTGTAACAGATTAGCAGATGTTGTTGTTGAACTAATAATATCAGGGTGACCTTGATAGATTAAATATCAAGCAATTCTCTGGCCTTAACCATATATTAGCGTATTAGTGTATTCAAGGGAGTCCTGTTTATAGCGAACTTAGGCTTACCCCTGTTTCGATATATTTGAGTTACACCTTGATTAAACCTAATAGGAATTTCCGTACTGTTATAATCTAACAGATTACCACCTTTTTGTCTCTTTCTGAATTTATCAAGTTACACCCTGCCCCAGCCACAATAGATCTACCCATTAAATTCAATGGGCATGAATAATAATATGTGTCTCTGTTCTATGTTGTTGTTCGGATCAGATGATCGCCGCTCAGGCACTCGCCAGGGTTGGGATTACGATCAATCCGGAAATCGCGTTTCCTGGCCAGCGCGCGTACGATGCTGTCAAGCCTTTAATCGATCTGCTTGCCGTCAACAATACAGGTCTGCAGAACTTCGAAGCGTTAATGGCACTCACGAATTTAGCCGCGGTCAGCGACTCGGTCCGAAAGCGAATTGTCAAGGATGGAATAGCGCCGATCGAGCACTACGTTTATGAAGACCACGAACATCTCCGACGAGCAGCTACGCAATGTCTCCTTAATTTAATGATGCTGGATGATGTTCAAAAACGTTTTGAGGCAAGTAACGAGAATGAAGAGCACAATCGCGAAGAACGTGCTGAATCATTGGACGTATAGTATTTCGGAGAGAACGCTCAATGTCATTATATAAAGAGCACTAACAGCGTACCGTTTGCATGCTAGATGTGGTTTGTACGTAGTACCGAACTATGCCCATGGGGCTTTGGCAATCTAAAAAATAATTTCTTTATTATAATTATCTTTAAAAACAAGTTGAATTCCGCTGGCTACAAAAGCCGATTTTACGTTTTAGGACAATATAAATGATTAGCCTTATCACTTCCTTCCAACTGAATGTTTCAGGCTAAGACGTCTCCAAAAAGCGAGTGATTAATAAAGCTTGCCAGCGTTATTACCACTTGCTAGTGCACCTAAGGCAAAAATAAATTTGTAATCCGTGTGCGAGTGCTCATCTAGTGTCCTCTTCAGAGCTTTACACATTGCTATAGCCTTGTAAGGCTCCGGCAACCCTTGCAGCGCTATCAAGCGCTCATTAAATCAGTCTGATGATGTTTGAAATAGACAAATGTACTACTACACACTTGCATAGCTTCATTTACCGGTTTTCTTGTGCACCTAGCCTGTTGCAGAGATTTCTGGCAATGGAGGTTGCCATCAAGTGACACCACAGTTGGAATGAAAGCGTGGATTGCCGAAAGAGATCGATGTGTGGACAATACAATTTTTTTGAACCCCCAAGCGGATAAAAACGATAATTAAATACTATTATTAATATTATAAGAACCGACCTAAACTTTATCTTTTCGGTGGACACAGATCGGGGATCGCGTGAAGTTGTTTACACTTCTGCTTGGAGAGGATGATTTAGGCACAAGAATGGCGGCTGCTGGAGCCATGGCCATTCTGACATCGGCGAGCGAGGTGGCCTGTAGCAAAATGATCAAGGTTAAAGACTGGGAGGACCTTATCGGAGCAGCTTGCCTCTGCGAAAACATTGAGATGCAATACAGGTTAGTAAGAATTGGGTAAACAGCTCGGGTTTTGCTAGCAGTTTGCGAATAATCGTTTAGGCACTCCAAGAAAATCTTATGTTTCTTTTTAGTGAATCCATCTATGTGCTTGATGTTACTAAGCGTTAAAAGATGACGCTGAAATACCACTTTCATGCGTCACGTCGTAAATACGGTGCACGTAAATGTTTCAAATAGGTATATTTAATTAATTCTTATCTTGAACTAGATAAGCACTAAAAGACGATTTGCTAACGTTGCAATCGCTGACATTTGCAGAGGTTTCTGTATCCTGTATAATCTGGTAGCTTCTCGTCGCGAAGTGCTCGAAAGGATGGTTAGCGGAGAGTCAAAGCTCATGCAGATGTGTCAGGCCATCCTGCAGGTTGGACAACTCGAAGATCGAACGCGGGCGTTGGCGCAGGAAGTTTTGAAGCGTGTCGATGAATGGACGAACAACGCAGCAGACAAGACTGATGCTCCTGATTCCACTGCACAGGAGCAAGTTGATTAGGGGAACAGCTTGTCACAAGCCAGTCACCGCCGTACCTCAACAAAGCACATTGCTTATCAACGGATGACGCGACATAATTGAGTACCCTTAGCAAATGCTGCAGCATCCATGAGCCTTATAATTGACTAGCCATTTCAGCCAATTTGCTATAACTCGAGGTATGCGTTATTGGCCAAGGTTTGTTTATCAGGACAGCATAATCAGGCCATGAGATAAGACGGTGATCAAAACTAGTAAACAAAACTAGTCTTGAATGTATAGTGTGGATGATGCATTACCAATTCATTACAAGCGGGAGAAGAACGCTAGTGTCAGCTTTCTGTTACCACTACTATCATAGACACAATAATTAAGAGAAGATACTCGGATCCGAATTTGGATTGTCGAGCACAAAAGGTCGTGCAGTTATTCTCATGTCGCAGTTGTTAAATGGGTCGATATACTGTCATTCAATGATTCATACGGTTTGTCTTACTGCGCGATCAACAATGACAATCATATGTATGACTCTTATCCTAATATAATCCTATCGGTGCTCTTTGCCCATAAGCTGATATCTATTCACATATGTGGTATTGACTTCGGCCACATTAACGGTCACATAACGTAGAGGTCTCCTCTAGATGCAGCTGTGAATATCGCCACAAAAATTAGTCAACGAGCGACCATGTTGACGATTACATATGAGTTTATTCACTTGGATGCTGAAGATGTACCAAACTACGTTGAATGTTTAATGCAAAATAGATGTGGTATAGCTGTATGGAAAAACGGATATTTTGAGAAGAATATATTTATATATTCTTCTCAAAATATTGCGTTTTAACTTCATGAAATCGTCTCTTCAAGTGATTGGGAACCGTCTTACTAATATCTATTTATATGATGAAATTCAATTAAATTTGGTTATCGATAATTGCTTTGCTAGATCTTTACTAACATCAATCTCGTGCTTGAAAAAGAATTGATTTTCATGGCGATAATCTGTATGAAACGATGATTAAGGTCACCTGGATATTGGTTAGCATCGGTGTTGTACAGAAGGTGTTTGAAAATAGATATACTCAGTAGTAATCTTTGATTTAGGAACTGTTTCCTGTTTGAAGGGTTGAAGTGTATCCGTAAATAGTCCAGTATAACTACGATCACAATGATGCGTTGGTCTAGAACACGTGTTAAATTCGTGAGACATGATGCATGGAATAAAAATCGAATTTTCTGTTTAATTGAATTGGAGCCTAAATTGAGGGAGCGAAATCACTAGCGATGTGTGGGTAAAATAGAGCGGATTTCTTCAAATGCAAATGTCACGATCTGGCATAGTATGATATCAAATCTGATTTTGTTAAGCAGAAACACTTAGGACGGATTGTGACTGAAATTTGTTCGACACTGCACATTAGCATTTCGGGCCTATTCCAGCTAAATTAAGTTAGAGGACTGTTTTTCTTTGCTACAGACAAGAATGTAACACAGTCGACTCATTTGTGTTTATTGAACCCAACATGTCAGTATGGAAATGTGCCAGCGTGTTTTCATGATAAATATAATGATTAATGCAAATAAATCAATTGTACGGAGTAACGGCTAATATCTTGGCAAACAAGCTAAGCCTTTCCATGAGGTCAGATTTTATCTAAACAGGTAGATTTGGCATTTACAGGTGTTTTGTTTGCCTTCTGAATGGTTATTGCCTCTCCATGCTGTTGCTCTTCAAAATACGAAGAACTTAATTGACGGCAACAGCGTTAGCTATACGAGAGTCAACCATACTCTCATCGGCGAAAAACCCTCTATCGACATGCTTCCAATCTGCTTAGAGCGATCACAGGCTTTCGCTGACCATCCCAACAACTCTTGGCGTCAGAGGTATATCGGCTGCTTTAACAGATTTTCGCGGCTTACATCGCATTAACGGCACTGTTGGCAAACCGTAGTTTGCTTAGGGTAGAGAACCTGTATCAGCTGAATTTTCTATTAAGTAATAGGTAAAACGAACAGCGCGCAGGCTTTCTGTAGAACTTGGAACTGAAAACATGTCTATATATTTACGTATATATATATATATACGGGTGCTACGTTAGAGGCATGACGTCAAATGGTATTTTGAGAGATAGCCCTAAGGCCGTTCTAGGCGTATTAAGCAAAGCGATGTGTCAATGAGCGGAAACTACAAATAGAGATGAGACCCCGTAACTGCAGCCATCGTCAAGATGGCCTTTGCAAATGAGAAAGTACTAAAAGGAAAGGGGTCGGATAATTAGCTGATGTTGGAGCAACCTATGATTCAAGGTGTGTGAGAGTTGTGTCTTTTAGTCCGCGTAGCTTCAGCTTTGTAAATATGACCTATACGGTAGCGAAAAAGAAGACAAATATATCATTTGATACCACTAGAACATAACTGAGTGCCTTCGTTCTTCGAGACCCTAACTTTATCATGTTAGTTAGTCTTAGGCGAAACCTAAGCCGAACAGTTGCAGATCTCGAACTCTAATGACTCCCGTATTGGTTATTACCAACGCGTGTTCTACACGACATATCTATTCGTACTTTATATGTATTTACTGTTAATTAAAGCTCAACCCTATTTAATAAAGAACGCGTTTGCAACAATTTCAAACAGTATCCTAATGTTATTATCAAATTTTTGTATCACAAATTATATCAATCATAGATTAGTGCAATACTTAGTTGCCGTAAGTAAACTTCACACTTTGTGGCAACTTTGGTATGGAAACCTTTTGTAAATAACAATTTTTAGTTCAGTGTCAGATATACTATCTATATGGACAGCTAAAGAACTGATTATATAGATTTTTATATATATACATATTCGGTTCATTAACGAGAAGTCTTAGCAAGTTTGGCATAGAGAAAGGCCGATTCCTCATCCATGAAACTAATTTTAATCTTCACAACAACTTCTAGCTACGAACCTTCACAAGTTTTTAAATTCATCCTTCAACATCACCTCAACAATGTACAAATTTGCATAAAACGACCCATACACTAACGGTTTGTGTATAAAGACAAAAGAAGAAGCATTCCAATATTACCTAAAAGTTAATTATCGGACTATCGGACGGAGTCGATGGGCACCTTTGGTCTAATCTGCAAATAAAGATATACTTCGTTATATCACTAGTTGTCACTAGCGCAAATCACATCAAGGCATTTCCAGTGGCAGAACCTTCATCAAAATATAAGATTTATATGACAAGTTGTATTTGCTGCTGTAGTTCCAGATTGGAACCCATACTCCCAAATTACTCGATTTCTTTTTTTATTTTTTAAGGCTCACTACGATCGGCATACTAGAAGTCTGAATGACCATATTCAAGTGAATGGGCTCAGCTTTCAAAAGACACAAATGCACCTCCGATTAAAAAAAGTGTCGCGAAATGATCCGCCGTTATAATATCATCAAAAAAATAGATCAATGTATGCTAAATTTCATACTGAACGACATAGTCATATTATTGATGATAATAACGTAGATCTATGAAAAGATTTAATGATTGCGAAAACTAGCTGGATGCCTTAAGACTGTATTGCAGGTATTAACATAAGACGCAATTGTAGATGTGGTGAAATGCTGCTGGCATTCTCACGTCGCACATTTTCACTGTAAAGTCAATTGAGAGCTATATTTGGGCGTAGCGCTCAATTCAGTCATCGGCGGGCAAGTTTTCGTCGCCACAAAACAAAATATAGACACCATGTGTGTAATCGTATTGTTTCAAACATAAAATTTCGATATCGGCTAGAAGAGAATGGGCTGGGAAACGGCTGTGAGGCATTAAAAAGTTCTGTAAAAGTAGGTGGAGTTGGAATGTGGAGATGTAAACCTCTCCACATTCTTGTAATGAGCAACTTGTGAGGCAGCTAATTCCACTATTTTTCTAAAGTTTTATTGCTAGCCTTAGCAGACGTGCTATTTGCAAAAAAACACCTTAAGCAAATATCAGGAAGACACCTATTGCTTCATAATGTAGAAGCGTGCTTTCCTACTTTGTATGACGCACTCCGACAGGCGTCTTGATTTGTCTCAGAGTTACTGACTGCTGCATCCGAGCAGCTTTCATTACTTGCCGGCGGACTTCTTGAGCAAACGCGAAGAGTATGCTCAGAAACTGGGAAAAAGAAAGGATAATGCAAAATACCGAATCTTTCGTCGTCCTTCGCTCCACTTGAGATTTGTTTCGATCCTTCCCGTTTGAACATTAGATACACTCCTAACCATTTCATCATTATGGATCGAAAACGTTAAATGTAATGTTATTCGCAATTTTTTTTATTACGCATGATCTTTTGTTACGAATGCCCTGACGGTTATTCCATTGATGCGAACAACGGTGCTGTTGTAAGTGTTGTCGTGGCTCTGGTTTTTTCCGCAATGAAACAAAAAACGTGGTAAGGGAGGCGTGCAAGTTCGGGCGAAAAACAGCTGTTTAAAAAGATAACCAGCATAATTGGATGGAACCAGGAGTCTATGCATAAGTTGTCTTGCCCTTTCCGATTATGCTACTACTGTAGTAAGACAGACTTTCGTCGCCGTATTGACGGACTGAAATAATAAATTAAATCAATAAATTGCTATTATTATAAGTAAATTATTATTTAATTTTTTTACATCAAGAAAGCAAGCGGCTGTAGCCGCTCAAACTGTCCATTAATAAATATCAGGATATATGGTCTGCCTTGTGTACACACAGATATTACGCCGCATTACACGACCAACCGCATATACTACACGCCAAGTGTGATCAAATTGTTTACACGGAGGACCTTGTTTAACTCCACTCGCTTACCTTTTGGAAACTTAACTAGAGCGTTTATTAAGTCTGACCTTAGTTTGGGTTCCGAAGCTGAACCCCTTGCGGTTGTTAAATCAGCTTATTGCACTATTTTCTTTATTTCATTAGAGTTACCTTTTATTGTTCTATTGCAATTTCCTTCTGGTTCTCCAGTAAGCCCGTGGAAGTCTACTGCAAACATCCCATGCTGTTGCCATATTATGCCATTCCTTTGTTTCCGTAAAAAAGGTCTAAAATTTAAATAAAAAATTTGCCAAAGTTCTTCCGAGGAGAAAGTCTTATACTTGTTTATGCTAGCTATCCATTTAGTCAACTCTTGGAGTTTCTTACGTAGTTTTTCAAAATACTTTATCAAATTTTTAAGAGCATCACTACGCAAAACTGGAAATCGACAAAAAACTGACTTAAGCTTTTCCGCATAAAAAAAAACTTTCAAAATAAACTCGTGCGAATATACGATTTGTTCTGTGACAACTGCTTAATACTACAGAAGAAACTGAAACTGTATGCACGTAAATAAATTAATTGATATTACCTTATGACTAGAGCTGTATTCGGTCTCAGATTGGCTGCGTGATGCAGAGTAAGACCCGCAACCTGTCTGTATAAAGTAATGCTATACGAATATGCCCCATCTATAATCGACATGTGTTTGTTTAACAACGACGTGCAATGCCTATTTCACGCTTAGTTGCTCGAATTTTCTATACTAGAAGCCTCAAGAGTCGAGTCGTTCTAATTCCCCGAAAAATATTGTTCGCTGTAAGCAGTCTTTTCCTACAGCTACACCAATTTCAAGGATTTTCCTATAACAACTTAGAGCTCCCGTTGCTGGAGTCACGATAGGTCGCAGGCAGCTTCTGATAAACGCATTTGACAAGGGGAAGGCTAGCGAAAGAGTGGACACGTCTGCTCATCAATTTTCTTCGAATGTCTTCTTGATCTGAATACGTAACCTAGAATTACATGACCATAAAGTAAGTCTCAATTTCAAATTTATAATAGTTATAGGAACTTAGTATTTTTCACGGTTGTATTCAACTGATTTTGATCTATTGAAACTTTTAATTATAAATAGCATAGATCAAAGCACCAGTAGTGATTCAGTAATACTATAAATGCTTCTAGCTATGCTTTTTCAACGGAAGCATTGTGCGATTATCAAGGAAGCTTGGTAGGTAACCCGGAAATAGAATATAATTAGCTGCTTATATATAATTTGAAACATTTTTTTGTTTACAGGCGAAACTTCACGTAGAAGACGTTTAAAGTCATGTTTAGTCCCATTGTTCTCCCACACAATGTTTCTTAAAGCCAAAGTTTCGAGTGGATATGTCGATTGAATGGCTAGAACAGTTTCGACTTTAATTTGCCATTAAAATGTCTATCATTCACTGTAAATAAATATAACCATCTGTGGTAGGTACATATATATCGTATATTAAATCATAGGTTCCTTAAACCAATACTGTATTCCGTCAACTGACGCCATGTTTTATAGTTAAACGAATAAGCACTAAGGTGATCCTAGCATAAAGATGGCCTTTGCAATCAAGTAGGCAAGCCGGAAAGCACTTAATGCAAGTGATGCATTGGATCAGATGCCTCCTTTCGATTCGATGTATAGCAAATACGTTTTTTCATTTTACGGAGCACCGTGAATCGTTAAGCTAGGTGTTTGAGCAAAGATACATTGCTTCCATCGGTGCAAAAATCTCCACCATAATCTTTTCGAGATTAACCGTGATTTAAATGAATTTAGCATTTAGCAAGGCTGTCCGCCTGAAAGCGCTTTCAAGCTGAATGACGAGAGATGGAAGCTTGTGTCCAACGTGATATGAAAGTTACACAGTTTCTATAAGGATTCAATAAAAGTGTAGGAAAGAAACAGTTTGATGTGTGTAAGGTAAGTTGTGATGAACATAGCAATCGTATAAGACGATTTTTGTCGAGCGGAATCGCTAATTTAATTAATTTCGAGCTGTCTCAATCACATACCCATCGACAACTCGAACGGTAGATATTGCTTACCCGTGGTTTCTGCCCGCGTTAAAAGCTCATACCAGCGTATCTTCGAATTGTAAGTATTCATCAGGATAAATGTTAATTGATTATGTAGTCTCGAGATATATATACTTCGAGTTTCATGCAACCTATATATAAAATATGTTTAAAAAAGTTATTTCTTTGTTTTTAAAAATAATTTTTGTCTCACTTGGAAGTCAAGAACAATTTTATCTACGGCTGTTTAAAAATAACAAGCACATGCTTACTGTGTTAATAATAGGAGAATAGGATAGCAAGGGCTGTTTCTACTGTGATCTGAAGCCGACGAAGCAAAGAATAGTATTAATATTGGATGCACGGTAAGAGAGATGAAAAACTATGCCAACAAGCAACAAGTACCTGAAGCGCACGTGTATCGCAGCTGCTTCGAATAGACCGTGCAACTAGCGAAGACGGAGGGATCAGTCTGTATTGGACGCGATAAACGTTGTCGTCGAAACGTAAACTTCTGCTTCCACCAAACTTCGATTGTTTCGAATTATTCGGTGATTGCAGTTTTGACCCTATGTACACAAACTGTACTTAGCGATGTTTCTGGTCGACGGCAGTAGTTGAACAGGTAACGCGGTTTCTAATTGTTACTTAACGACAGTAATAGCACTAAACGCAGTAAAAACTGTTACTGAATTCCCTCTGGAAATAACGACGTACATTTGTACACTGGATCCTGGCTAATATAGGACAAACGACAATAATGGTGACTGGCATCACAAAGGACGATATTAAGGTGAAACAACGAACAGTCTCGGGCAGTAAGCGTTCCGGAGCCTGAGTCGTGCAGTGGACCTCTCCTAACAACCTATACAGATAGGCAGAAGCAATGAAAATGTTTTAGAACAAAGTGGATGTTTGCTGGGACGCCAAATAGCAGAAAAGGCGTTAGGAGTTACGGTGCTGGTAATGGACTCTACTGCGCATGTTTCTGTGGTAAACGCATATGAAACGTAAGCGCCTTCAAGATAGTTGCGAAGGCTAACGAATGGTTTCAGCAGTTGCTTATTCGTTTCCTCATGCGCGTGATGGATTCCCTGAAATCAAAATGATGAAATAAGAACTCGACTATTCAATTAGACTTGAACATTTTCTTTGTGGTCTAAAGAGCAATACGAGATGCATTGTTACATCGACACGAATGCTCTGCTCTTAGTTAGGAGGCGGCTGGCATATTGGGATACAGTATAGGTTGACAAGCTCAGAGTCAATTAATATGATTCCGTTAAACAACCTAAAATACATGAAGCTTGCCATGAAAACTACTGTGCTAAAAATTTGAGAGAAATCATGTCTGCTAGGTGAGCAAAAAAGCGACTGAAACTAGCTATCAGTGTTAACAGGGAATATTCTATGATAGAAGGAGATTGGCCACCGTTTTGAGAACATAGCTGTCTAGTTTATTATAACGGCAAACTGACATCGTATTAACACAATCAGATACGCCGTTGGGCAGCCTTGCAAGCATACTATTAATTAAATCGTTTTATCAGATTTTACTGAGACTATGTGCCCAGCTGTCAGGTGTATGATTTTTAATAACGAAAAAACGATACAAAAAATATGCTGGAACAATAAGCGAACAAATATTAATCTAGAGACAAGCAGACGCAGACGTGTGAAGTTTTTATGCACTATAGTGAGAAACCCTGTCGAAACGAGTCGCACAAAAACCGCTAAACGTATTCCAAGATGTAAATTCTACTTTAAACTGTATTACAGTAGAATACCCAGAACGTTTAGCTTTTCAATTACATGCTAACGAATACGGAATCCATCAGAGTTCACTCTGAAGCAACATTGTTGTCTTCCCCAAAACTCACACAGATAGTGTAAATAAATCCTAATGTAACTAAAACTACGCGGGCAAACTATACAATGGTTTCCGTTTTGAGGAAGCATACGATCACACTATGGAGAACCAATATAGACTTGTTCAATTCACTCGACTTCATAGTTGCACCCGAGTGTATGTGTCCATCCACTGTGATAAGTTAGTCAAATTATGTTTATTAGTTACTTGGTGCATTATAACTTGTACAGACATATACGACACAACGGGTGTAGAAAGGTATTAATCTCATCCATTATGACATTTAAGTAAAATTAAATTCTCTACGTTTTTAGGGACTCGACATTATCAACGACCTTTTTCCTGATATTCAACAGTTCATCTTTTCTTAAACGACGCGCCTTTAATCAGGCAGACAGTTTGTCCGTGAAGCTGCAAAAAGTTTCCGTATTACTAGTGAACCGTTCCCGTGCTACCATCGAAGTCCGTGCTAAAATCGAGCCATCGTTCACAGTGTATTTACATCGTATTTTGTTACCTACACTGCACCTGATAACTAGGCTCAGCGAATTTCTAGGTGCCGCCGTCAATATTCAAGAGTTAGATTTGTTTGCTGTGAAACTGAGCAACCTAGAAAAAAACATGGGTGAAGCGCTAGCGACCACCGCTTATTCACTAAAGGACAAACAGAGTTTTGTCAATGCAGATATCGAAGATGAGGAATCGGACGATATCTCAGGTAAGATTGACACCTAGAAGTAAAAACATATGTATGTTTGTATGCGGATAATGAACGGTGGGAAATATCAAGGGATTCGGGAAAACCTAAAGGATGTCTTAGAGGTCGAGTTGTTAACATCGAGAATGCCCACGGGCAATTTTTATCGTCAGAATTTCGAATCGAGATGTCAAAATTGACGTCAAGTACCTTATCTCTAAAATATCATATCGTAATATTTATGTCATGGAGCGACTCTGTTCTACCTCGTTTGTAAGAGGTAATGTTAAATGACGCAAATGAAATACACATGAATTCCTTATCGTTTCAACAGATGAATTGACTAGTTAGAAACGAAACACAAGAAAGCTGAACTATGTGTTTGACGGCCTATTGAGGATCTTTAACTAGAAGGGAGGATCGAGACGAATCTAGGCACCGATTTCCGTTTTTTACAGGCAATTATCAGTTAAATTTAATATTTGAAGGTATATCACCGGTGTTACTGGCATTAAACGATGTCATTTCAGTCCGCTGATGAGCCAGTCAAGCGCGAAACAAACTAGATCCGTTCTAGACATCTTATTACTAGGTGTCATGATACGGTTCCAGCACCGTTAATTAAATTTTGGCATCGTACTTCTCGGCACTTCGACCTTGCCATCCAAACATACCCCATCGTGTTACATCAGTTGTCAAGTAGACAACTTAAAGGAAGAAATACGATCACGATTTTAAAAGTTAAAGACGTTTTCGTATATATATATATATATATATATATACATATATGTATATATGAATGTAATGAATGCTGAGAAAAATGCTTAAGCGGATTTTAGATGAAATATACATTATTTAAAGACTCGACACAATCAAATAATACACGGGAGGCGCTGTTGAATAGAGCCGGACGAATTTAATAACGGTTACGAAAATGTCGATATTTATATTATTACCTGTGAGTACGGTAGAAGCGTCCGATAGTACCGTTTAAAGCACGTGCTAACTACAAGAATCGATATGTTTCAAAGTGATTTACTAGTCTGTGTATAGACAACCGGGTCGATACGCTTGTCATCTTCGGTAATATCATAAGGGCCTTACATCTTCGATTTTTTTTAGTCAAGCTCACGCTAACTTACTAGATGAAATCAATAGCCGAAAATTAGGACAATAACTAAAAACTAGATTACAATCCTTACTACTCAAAAAACGCAACCTAGAATCAAAGTAGAGAAACCACACGGATGGAGGTCTGGTTGAGGACCGTCGGAATGAAGGCATAATAACATGAAGATAACAACCGGTTATGGATGTATATCCTTCACTAGTTCCGCCTTAATTCACTGAGAGTACAGTCTTCCGTTGTTATTGTTGAACTTGTGTAAACAAGTTTTGGTGTTCTCATCAACAACTTTCATATGTTTTATATTGATTCAAAGTTCAAATTAAGTGCACTCAAATAGACTCAACATTTAAAGGCTGCATTCGGTGAGCTGCAGCGATAATTTGACCGTGATAGTGCTTAAAATTATATCAGCGCAGCCATATTCGAGCAAAGCACAGCATACGAAAACGGCCTGCAAATGTTCGCGCCGAGATAAATCATCGCTTGTACAGACCTCGAGATAGAGGTTGTGTTCAGCAGACATCATTACCACGAATTGCTTGAGAGCTAATTTTTTACGCAAAATGTGCACATGTAAGCGTGGTTTGTTTTCGTTGGAGAACGTGATCCAGGACAGCCAGGTTTCATTCCATACAAGATATCTGTACCCACAGGATAATCTTACCACCACTGGTACTCCATTCTACCTAGAAAATGTTATTGTGCGAACATATGATTTGGGCACTTAACAAACTACAGCCGTACGGATCACGGTCATTCTCTTTGAAACCCGTGTCATAGTCCAGGTTCTTTCGTTGAGGAAATGAAGGATTTTTATCGATAGATACAACGACACCGCTGTTTTCTATTGTTCGAAATGACTGTCCTAGTCATATCTAATTATTCGATTATTTTTGAGTGAAATAACGCTCTTTTGTCGTTACAAATATATTAGGGAAATTTATATTTCTCTCAGCTTTACACAACATAGGCTTCTTTTTAAAGTTTACCAATTACAGGTTTAATCTCTCGAATACGTTTTATAGTATGACATCGAATGCAAGAACAGAGCTGCGTGTCATTGCTTTATCATTTGGCACATACATTCATTGATTTTTACTTATAAACTATGTGTTTCGTGAAACCCCCAAGTTTCATAACTGATAAAGCGCGCTCAAGGCAAGTACATCTTTTTTAAGCCCATAATCAGTTGTAGTCCGTCGCCGTATTTGAGTTACGTCGCTGTACGAACCCTTTTTCAGTGGATTGCTTGTCTTCGACAGCAACCATATGGAAGAACCTTAAAAAGCGCTCCCTCACCGATGAAGTCTAAGTCTCAGCACAATGTATGAGAACATGACTTAGTAATCTTACAATAGGCTGTACTCCAACACGGGGGATTTCGTCTGCTACGCGATCAGCTGCCGCCAATCTATGGTAATCCCTCGCTTACGCATGGTTCTCTCGAGCGTGTTTTGAAAGAGAACAGCGCAAGTTCAGAATTAACGCAGATCCTACATACCACATGCGTTATTTCACTCCGCTTTCGCGCTTCAACTAGCGATCGTTCGATTCTAATAACCATTGGATTTGCCGTCCAAGCCACCGCGCCGACGTAATAGCCGCTAATTACATATTTTTTTGCAAACATTGTTCGGTAAGGATGCTTCAATGCAACGGGACATTTACTTGGCGCCATGTAGACAGTACAGACCTTTCATTCAGCGCCGAGAAGCATCATAACCATTGATGTTCGTTTTCGTCCAAAACAGGGAGGAGCTTTATGCAACTTCTCTACCTTGTTCGGACTTCCTTAATAGGTTACCGAGATATCGAGAGCTTGTATTTTGTCCATTGTCTTCTTTACGAATCTTGGCCCGTGGTGGCTCTGAGCCTATCTCTAACGAGCTGATGCCGTCAGGTTGTACCATAACCGAGCAAATCAAAGCGATTTGCACTTTAGGATATGTCAATATTACTCAGGTCGTTTACTTGTGTTACTTCAGATCATTCAGACTGCTTTGAGATCCGGCTAGCTATATTGGTTTAGGTATCGTTGAGAACCTTCGTAAAAGTGGCAAAATGAGGCCACACTTTATGATTTAGGAATGAAGTCATTATTTTCCCTTAGGATGGCTTGAATTGCTCTGAAGTGCGTCCAATGGTGTCAGATTGGCTGTCTTTGAAGGTCTCCACGCCAACGGTGAGCCAAAGCTGCGAGTTCTGGCTTATTCCTAAATAAAATAATAACGCTAATATTGCGGTTTGGCTCAATTCTATTACATTTTATTGGACAGCTCTGTCTTGTCTGAAGCGTAGCTAGTAGTCACTGCAGATGTCCACGAACCTGGCTAACTCCGGAGTGGTGTGCATCTGATGATTTATCAATAAAATCAGATCTATATATAATAAGGATAGATCTTCAGATTGTTAAAATTGTTCTGAAGTACAACTCGCGGTGTCGACTAGCTGTCGCTGAGAGACCCTATCCATTTCCTACAATCACTGCTTAACTCCACACAAATTTGCGTAACGCTCGATTTGATTCAGAACTAAGCTTTGGACTTCTCTGAGTCGGATGGTAATCCTCGTAGCAGAACATCAACTGAACAACTTTCGTGGTCCTTAATGCGATTTTCGCGCCCTTATTACTGTTTGAAGTGACTTTGCTTTCAGGTATGACTCTTCTTAGTACCCTCACATCTTTTCATTGATTGAAGAATGAGAAGTGATTACTTACTCGAGTTCGTTATGGACAAGCATCAGAATGGGTTGTATATTTGGCATGAAGTACTATCTATTAAAGAACATTTCGGTAACGCTCTCACGTGATCAGAATAAAGAAGCTTCGCGAACCTATTTTCTCAATTTTTTTATTTGGTCTCATTTGGTCTTTTTTTTTCATTGACTTGCCCCATTCATCAACGATTTCTGGTCCGTTGCTTATGTTGGTCACCTATGAGTGCGGTGCGGTCAAAGATGGCTGACATCACAGCTCTTAGTACTGTAACAGGGTGTCCGAAAAGTGGTATAATCCAACAGGAGACGAAACATAGTTTGATGGGCCCTATGACGCTACAATGACGCAATAATGCCATGCAGTAACAAAGCACACAATGCTGTACAGATTTCTATACAATTTTTTTCAATACATTAGGTTATGTTTAATAACTGTTTGTAGATTTTCTTTCATCTAGTATCTTCACCCTTTTCAATACACGTTACTGTCTTTAACACATGTTACGGAAACAATCAAAAACCAGAGTTGAGTACTTTTGCAATAATGGACTGTGACATTCGGTATCAACTGCTTATAGGGATATGCACTTCAGGTCACAACCCGCAACTCTGTTTAAGCGCAGATAATCCATTATACAGAAGCAAAAAGTTCCCATATTCTCGTCACTATTACTACAATCACAGGACAAACAAACGAATTATCCGTTATTAATGACTATCCAATGCTGCAGTGGTAAGGCGTTTACCTACCAAGTTACGAACACATCAGCTGATATAAACACAATTTTCAGTCAAAATCCAAACAGTTAAAGGGATGGTGAAGATAGTCTATGTTTCATGGTGAGCTTCTTAGCATCTTGGAGCCTTAAGTTAGTGCTTAATGGAGCTACAGAGAAACAGCTGAGACTCAGTTATGGAAAAAATTTTTCAGTAGCCATTGATTAGCTGCATTATATTGTGGCTTTTATGTTCCATATTAAGAATATCTGCCTAGATGAAAAAAAATCCCAGCTAAAATTTCCCAGAGGCAGGAGCTAGGCTAGTAAAGTCCGAGTAAATATTCTTAAAAACTATTTAGTATTGCTCACTTAGGGGTAAGTAGATCTTCATACATAAAAAATCTGATTTGAATTAGAAGATTTTTTTTCTGAAAAACTGCAAGCTCGTTTCTGGGCTAATCTGAGTCACTTTGATTCAGCCGTTGACTCCTGATGGAAGCTGGAATCAACGTAGTGTACCAGGTTTCATTTAAACTGGCCGCTGAGTTTCCATTTATGTGAGACTAGGCCATCACACCACTTCCTTAAAATGCCTTCACGAATACTTAGAATCAGGCTCTTAAGAAAAGGCTGGAGGCTTTGAACCTCGCGTGAACGCTAAAGTCATATTGTCATGGAGATCATAACAAGCAAACTCCTGAGCTTTAATTATACAATGCGGTTGTACAGTACTTTTGTTTTGTTTATTTATAGGGGGGAACGATACAAAGCCGAAAGGACATATATGGAGTTTGCGTGGCTACGGGTCCGAGTGTGCGCGTCTTACAACTCTCATAACAGTAGTACATTAAGAGACTTCAGAGTTGGAACTTATGAGGCACCCGAGGGTCGACTAAAAGGAATGACTTTTTCGAGATTGAGACAATTGCAGTATGGCCTCTAAAGGCAAGGCTTAAAAATATAGACCATGCTGATGCGGGTATTATTTACTAATAAAATCGTCAGCGCGTTTTGAAGAACTATACATGAATATACCCTGAGAATAGTCAAGCTTTGTTTCTAAAAACAAACTCTGCTTGATCGACTTTTTTAAAGGCCTATTAATTATTATATCTAGTACAGAAGTAAAATGCAGCCTTTCAAACTGCCAAATGAACTTTGACCTGACAAAGCACAGCCACAGTGAAAGGCCGCGCATCTTGCATCGATTCACGTGGAGCTTCCATGACGTCAGTGGTTAATTCTTCAGCGGCGGCGACGACAGCTTCGATCCGGGTGTCTTTGACATCAACACATTAACACAACCTCAAAGAATAGCCCATAGTAAGCGTATTTCATGAAAAGTGGTCTTTTTGTCCTAACTATGTCTACGGCCACGTGAAATACTGTAGCTGGATTGTGGCTGGAGATATTTTCCAGATGGCTCTTTTGAACAGTTAGATACTTATCATCTAATCGTTAATAGTTGTAAAAATTCTCTCACAACGGCGCCCGTTCAGCATTAAAACTACGTTACCCTCTGCTTAAACTAAAACCAAGCACACTCGTTTACTAGACATGCTGGTTCTAGTCTACCTTTCAATAGTCCAAAAGGGCATAATAGACTTAAGTATGTCTATCCAAAAGCGGGTTGCATTCGATCGCTGCGGCGGTCCTTGAAACAGGAACCTTCCGTGTGAAGTCAGCCGCAAGTAGACAAAACAATGAGCATCTCAGAGTATGCCAAGTTGATTATAAGTAAATGTTGATTCTTTTTTAGAAATGACACGTAATGTCCTGCTATGAAAATATGATAGTGCAGTGCGAGATGATTTGGTTTATGGAACAATTTCTTTTGTGTGTAAACTTTCCTTTATGTAAATTGGCGCGAAAAGTGGTATACTCCGCGGACTGTTGAATATATCGTCAATCATTACACCGGTAGTGTACTAGACAATAAACCTACAAAAAAAAATTATTAAAAGAAACAGAGGGAGACTATAAAGCTGATCAGTTTTGGAAGGAGCGTCATGGAGCCGACCAAGAATGACTCCCAGGATTATAAGACCAAAGGTAACCAACTGATTATATCGAATTTGCAATGGATTTTTTAAAAGGTTCTCTTTCAAAATTGGCGCGCTAAGTCGTCGGATTCGATTGTTTGTGCCAAAAATATTATCTGCTAACTGTGTCACGTTTCCTTGTAGCTAAATGCCTGTGCTTTGATGTGAACAGAAATGCATCCACGGTACTTTTGATTGGCCTAAGTGGAACGCCAACTTATGCTTCAATATATACAGCCTTGATTTCCTTAATTTTTTTTAATTATGTTCGCCTCATCTGAGATTATTAAAGGTCTACATCATTATAGCAAGAATAAATATAACAGTAACCGTTCGCTAACAAGCTTCTACATATAGTTTATAGCGATGCTACATAATTATAAATCAGATCATATACATATATACATGCACATAATGCATGAAAATAACGGAAATAATTAAGAAGAAGGTTGCAAATGGTCGAATTGATCGACGCTAGTAACCTTAATAGCATTTTAGATTGATCACTTTTGCATTCATCTTAAATAAGCGTTAAAAAACATCCGAACCGCGCTAGCTCTACTAGATAATGCAATGCATCAGAAAATATAGATTTTCTAAACAAAACGTATGATGAAATAGCTGTTTATTAGTGTTTATATATAGTTTTTTTGCTTAAAAATGTCTTGTTTGAGTAAGTGAGCTAGGTCTCTTTTGTCACGGCAAGCTGTTTTTAACATGTTATTGCTACTTGTTTGTCCTGAATAGTATAATACATAATAGGTAACTTATTATAATACTACCTTATCAATTGCTGTTGTATGGCTTAATAGGCGTTACTTACAGGTAGATCGACTAGACAGCTTCAAGGTCAGCGTTTAATTAGTATTTCATTATACGCATGCAGAAAATGTATACGGCTGCTTCAATCATATATATTCTCCCAGCTCCTAATTCCGTTATAGTTCCCTTTTATATAGAATCGTTCATGGTCGGCCTATTAGGCGTATTACTATAACACGATGTAGACCACGGTATGCAAGGCGCGGTGGCTTCGAGAATAGAACAGAGATTTGTTCAGAGCGACTTTGTACCACAAATACCGTGTTAATACTTTCAACGACTTTGAAATGCTTTCCTTAATGCCAAAACAAAATGACTTAATTTCGTAGCGGTGTAAATGTGCAGTAAAATAGGCGTATAGATGTTTATTTTTTGTCCATTTTTATCAGCCCTCAGACTGCAGCTCATGCCCAAGAGGAACCGGTGTGGGAACATACGGAATGCCATGAAAGCCTAAGAAGCGTAACGTTGCTTTATGAATATCATTACCTTACATGGATTCAAGAAAATTATCTCCTTTTGAAAAATATAGCAGCAAGCCTGCTGGAAAACCTTTTCGTCTGACATCATCTATTGCAATCAGTGGGGCTGTCATCATCATTGCCGGCCAAATTCATCAAAAATTCGTATATCAAGCTATAAGTAGCCGATAATTCAAGCAAGGTGGTTTACCATAATGATTTCCGGAAAAATCAACTGTGTACTTATCCCCGAGTATTTTATTCCATTGCTCTATTAGCGATTATTTATCACACTGCAGGTAGGGCACCATTTTTTTTCAAAAATGTTATATTTTTTACAGAAAAGTCGTGAAAAGACAGTAAAAGGATGTCACAACGATTGTAATTACGACTATTAGTCGATTCTGTATTAATCACTGTGAATTTGCGCAACTTTGTTACCAGCCTATCACTGTTGACGACATATCTTCCGGGTTTCCACTGATAGTAAGTACTTGTTGCTACGGTCCTTTTTCTCTATCGGTCGTTTCGATTCAACCGCATCAATGACGACGCTCATCGTGCGACAACGAGTATGCATGCGTTACGTCGATCAGCGTTGTACCAGTAGCTATCCCAATGAAGCAGTACCAACAATAAACGGAGGGGCCAAAAGCAGACGGACGCTTTGAACAGCTTGGCACCGCGGACTACAGTTGCGCGGTGACTGACCGGCAAAGTTATTGGCGCTAACGACGACTTGGTTCCGTCCGTGATCGTGAGCAGCGGTACGCCGATGTTTAGCCGAACGGCCACAAACACATTCTCTCTTTGCGGGTAGCAACTAACACGGTAGACACTGACACTGACGGTCGCTGACGCACAGCAACCACATATCATTGCCCCATCAAGTAGCCACTGCTCCAATAATGTGCAAGTGAGTTTTCCGTTCAGTTGTGGGGAGGACGCTGTTCGGCGGTAGTTTTTACTATCTTGAGCATGCTTAGATTGACAGGTGTTGCAGCCAACACCTGCATTTAGTGTTGTCACATAAAATTGTTAGATAGAAGTGTGATCAAAACGCCAAGCAAAGCAATAGTCCATAGGAAGCTAACTGTCTGAAAACAAACAACTGTGTATCAGCTGTACTTCAATAGAAGGTGGTGGGTTATAAAGATTGTGCGAGTGTTTATCTAAAATGAACGCGTGAAGTCCTGAGTTTGGCACTATCTTCGCTAGCATTACTACGGACGGCTGATGACTTCTTCCGGTACGAAACGAGCCATCTATGTCCACTTCGCACCAGACCATTCAATCATGCATCCTCAAGTCTCGAAGGCAAACCTGTTGTCACTGCGCCATCTCGTATCTACGAGAGTTCCCATCCATTTCATAGTCTGCGTCTGCTAGAGATGTTCATTGTTGAGGAACGCTCAAGTGAATCTGTAACACTAATTCGGTTCTATTTAAGTTTGCCATTTGTTGTGCAACCCATTAGGAAAGAAGGAGACACGAGAAGTGCTTGACCTTACCTTCTGGTACTCCTGCCCCCATAGTGAATGTTGTACGGGTAGAGTCTAGGGGCTTAGGCAAGAACGAAGATAGCAGAAAGAAGTTAATCTGGCTTTTTCTACTACTGCTAAGCTTTCTTCTTCTGCAAACCGTAACAAAAAATGTTTATCGATGTGCGCGCGGGCAGTTTTGGTTTAACTGTATCCACATTGTGGTTTGTGAACGTTCTTGCTTTTGTAAATATATACCTGATTTCCATAAGTTGTGATAATTCAGTGGCAAATACTCTAACTTAAAATGCTGCTGATATACATATAGGTTTTTACATATATATCACACTGGACAGTACAACTAGGCTAATGTGGCCGTGACTCGCACCCATCGAATCGAGAGCTGAATTCGTGATCACTAGCAAGTAGGGCCTGCGTGAGTCCAAGTCTCACGAGCCGTGCGAATCTCTAGCAGCGACAACTGTGTGAACAGAAGTAATGGAACTAGCCAGAGATAGGCACTGCACTGAGTGAGAAGACGCAGGTCTCCGCTTCCAGAGATTGCCCTCGGTAACCACTCCACAGCCTGCTAAATGCTGAATAAATAAGGCGATTTTGGGCACTGTCCTGCTTAGTAATGGGCAAGAGCTTGGTCCGGCAGCGCTAAAGTAGTGGTCCACACTCCTGATCAGATATTGTACTTCAACTCAACGCCACTCGGTTTGTATACAAAGACAATGAGTAACAACAGCTCAACACGATCGCATTTGTGCTATCCTTAACGTATCTGGACAAACGGCTTAGTCACATAATGATATACGTAGACGACGACGATGAAGATGAAAGGCTGCTCGGGCTGCTATCGGAGCCCCAAAACGCCGAAAATGATCAGCCAGTGACTACTGCGGCAAACGCAACAGGTAATAACGGCTAGAATAATATCATGTGATAGCATGAACACGTTTACATCGCCTGATAAGGCACTCGGCATCTGTAGCGCATACTACCATAAGAGGACGCTGAGCCATTAACGGCGCAGGACACTTCCAGTCGCATAGAAATGGCCGTATGCGCTGACGGGATCAGAATCAAGTGATCCTTGTGTATGGTCGTCTATTCAATATTTTTTTGCTAATTTATTTTCATAGGCTGATCTTTTACAAGAGCTAATGCTGTGTTTACAATATAAAGGTTTCATTAGTGCAACGTTACTTCGAGGCAACGGAAATGAGTCTGGGCTCGGCTTATCTGTATTTTTCAGTGGAATAAAGTTGCCAGATCTAAGCTGGAGAGTCTGAATGAGCATCGCATCTTTTACCACAGAACCCATTCAGTGTTAGAACTAGAGGCGGTCGTCATGCCGATGAAAAATGGTAGATAGGAAAATCAATGCTGACTCTTACAGCAACGGCCGTTGTAGCAATCTTAATGTACACCATTTCAATGCTAGGCTCGTTCAAATTCGTCGAGACGTTTTTAAAGGCAATCAAAGTCATATCGATAATAATAATAGGCTGCTCTCTCTCTGTAAGCAGAAGCATCTACAAAGGTTACGACTGCATCAGTTTTATAGACCCAGAAAACAGCTGTTTTGTATGTTTCTGTATGGTGAAAAGCCTTTCAATAGGAGATATGTGAAAATATTCCGGGTCTGCCCAACTCAACAGGAATGGCTAGAAATAAGGTCCCTATATGCTCCTACTGATACAGAATCATCGTTAGGTAACATCTGGCCTACATTTTTACGGTTCGCTTGCTTGAGATTTTTATTTTTCTGTCCCGGGGGTCAGGCAAGGATGTCGCAGAACACGTTTCGTAAAACGTGTTTGTGCAATAATGAAACGAACCATAATCCGTAATGTAGGACCGGCATTTAGTTCCGTTCAGGTGGAGGGACTTGTTAGCGACCACAACACAGTAAGACACAATACGAGTTCCCTATTAGTTCACTGACAAATTTTGAAATCGATGCCATAGCATATCGCTAAAAATACAATATATCGCTTCATCACGGTATTACTTTGGACATAGCTTTAATCCTAAAATGTTATATACGGTCACAAATTATGCCCATATAAAACGTTTGAAACCAAAATGCTACGGCGATTACAATAGATTAATATGTTTATCAAAATTATACGTTACTGTATTGGTCATCATTCTCAAAAAATAGCCTTTGGCTGACCGTTTCAGGTACTGATTTCGCTGGCAAGCTGCGTGTTGACTCTTTTTTTTTTTCTTTATTTAACAAATATTACACTCTGCTTCGTGTCAAAAGTTAAGCAAAATGTCTGATGTTGATAGATTTCGCAATTTAGTTCTGAACTTCCTGTCAAAGTACCAGATGGGACCAACCTGGTTGTTCTATAATAGTTTTTGCCTTTGCCTTGCCGGTCTCCATAGTGAACTGTTCGCTGTATCATCGGGCAGGATTTACGTTCACGATGTCTGGGTTATGCTACGGGGTATTATGGGACTAAACAAGAATCAGCAAGTCTGATGCACATCTCTGAAGTTGAATATTATTCCGTGGCTAATGTTGACATTGCTTTGAAGGGTGATCTTGTTTGTATCTGCACACAACATCAGCATTTAATGTAGGTCTCGATCACCGTTACCGAAGGAATCGGCCATTCGCAAACTGAGATGTGATAGAGCATGTTTGCTTTTCTTTATCGATATACAATAACAATAACATGCCTGATCAGTAGACTCGCAAGCATAAGTCTGTCAGGCGAAAAGTCAACTTATTTTAACGCCACATGAACACTTACCGTCTATGGAAGACGTTGTTAATCTGAATTTGAACGTTCCGAGTTTTACATTTGGTGCTATTGCTTTGAAGCATTGTTTGAATCGGGTACTTGCTTCTTCTAGCACAAAAAATCGTGTGGTTACTCCTCAGTTCGAAGCTGGACCACCTCGAACCCCGTTGCCAAGTTTAGTTGGCAAACGCGTTACCACCATCTCACGGTGGTGATACATGAAACGTTCTCCGCCTGGCTAAATACTCCCGTCCCCTCTGGATTGCCCTGTCAGGCCTCTACTTTTTGCAAGGCGTCTGATATATTTATTACTCTCCTGAATTTAATTTTGCTGTTCCATTTGCGCTGACAATGAAACGCCCTTGTCTTAAGTAACGACACCTACTTCGCTTTCATGCACCCTGTTGGGACTCGGCAAAGTTCGTGCCACTAAATTAAAATAGTCAAATATTAATATCTGTTTTCGACGAAATTTATTTACGGGAATGATGTAGCATTAATCAACGCGGAACCAGCCAGTGCGGTTTGCGACATGGTTTTTAGCTAAAGACGTTCCCGGCTTTTCCAACCGCTAATTTTAACGTCGACGAAAACCGACTACTTATACGAGACTAGTCATTCCACGACCTTGTTAATATGTTTTTTTTTCTATATGCTAGAAGGGCACTGGGTTAAGAAACTTAGTAATGGAATATTTCATCACTGTTTATTTCAATCTATTTCTACTTGCAGACAACAGACGCGGCAATAAAGCTCGGAATCTGATTGCCTTCTGGTAAGTCTCTGATGGCAACTTGTTTGTTGGTTTTGTTTTTGACAAGCATTTGTAAATTTTTCAAAATTTATAGCCCCTGCGAAAGGTGGCAACTTCCGCATGCTAACATTTCGTTGAAACGTTTAAAAGCACTCGAATTTCAAGGACGTATTAAGGCGCAGGATGGCTGGCGCAATTTTATTTGGACTTAACAATATATTTGTGACGTCTAACCTCCAAGTGATGAACAAGTCTGACTTCAAAACTTCAACCTTTACAAAACTGTACCTGTTTAGATTCCTTTGCTGATCTATTAATAGACCGGTGCATGAGATGATGAGTCACCAAGCAATATATCTAAGCCAATCTTTTTACCCCCCCCGCCCCCCGCCCCCCGACACACAGTAATAGCAATGTATAAAGATCGCACCCGCCAATGCGGATACAAATAAAATCGATTATTTATTATGTGAACAGGCCATCCTGTTTATTTTGCCAGCGCGCTGAATTTCGATCTAATACTTTTAAATTATCCCCTTAAATTATTTCTATTCTTGCTATTATTATTGCTAAGGTTCTTCTTGATTCTGCTAGGCTCCTGGGACTATGCAATAATTACGCCTATGTCGTTATGCTTTCGGCCGCCGTTGACATTATTGACAAATTCAACAATCATGTGAGTATCAGTCCATACGGCCGCTAGTTTTTCAAACTGAAATTATAATTTTTTTTTAAAAAAAAACTCAATTGTCTACAAAAACGTTCGTATCAATCAGGTTTTCAAAAGTATCAGTAAATAGAATCGTCAGACAACTAATTGCTGCAAAGAGCGACAGCCACGGTTAGCATTCGAATGTATTAAACGTATATGCGGATAAACAACTGAGAAATGATGCCGTCATATATATACTTTTTTTTTTACAGAATGAAACAGTCGTTCCAGTTTGCACTCCTCAATCAGCTGGCGTAAGTAGAACGCCTTCTTTATAATTTTCTTTAGTATTAATCAAAGGATCGCTGATTGATACATTTTTTCTAGCTGCTAGGATAATAATGATTATAATAGGCTACCTTCCAGACCATCTCTATAAAAAAAAAATTATACTAGCTATACCTGCTATGATGTGCATACTTAAGCGAAAATTGTGTCCAATATATTTTTTACAAGTTAAGCAACGACTAACTAAGATTAGAATTAGAATAGAAAGCTTGATGACGGGTCTGATCATTTCGTGCTTGGATTACACGAGAATCAGTAATCTTTTTTGCTGGATTTTAGCAATGGCTGAATATCATAGCCTGTTACTTTTTTCAATAGTTGATTTTTATACTGTCATGTAGGCAATTCTTCTGGCTGACATTTTTCCGGCGTTGCTAATTAAGTTATGCGGCCCGTTTATCAATGCGAATACGCAGTGAGTATTTAAGTTTTCGCTTTCTTTTCATCATTTTGTCCACAGACGTTATTGAAAATGCAGCAGCGAAATCATACGGCAAAATGTTCACTTGTGTTATTTTGATTCGTATTTTCCATTGCTTTTTCAAAAAGACCGCTCAAAGCCAAACTTTGTTTCCGGTCATTCCACCCGCGCAACAGGAAGCGTTTCGGGCGCATACCCATCAACTTTACTATAGCAGTACCCTGTAGTGTATAGTAATTGTAGTTCTGACGGTAACTTATACGCAGGATTGAGGATAGATAATATGTCACGTATTTACAGTTTAATCTTTTTTAAAGTTTACTTGTCGCCATCGTGACCCTGATGTCGGCTGGAAGTTTCATTCTGACATCATTATCGCCAGCAAAATGGCTCGCATTTGTAGGCGTTGTAGCAGCATCCCTTAGTAGTGGACTTGGAGAAATCACATTCCTAAAGTATTCATCGCATTACCACAAGTAAGTTCATTATCATTATTACGGTTATTATTTCTCTTACTACTCTTGTTACGGCAGCTAACCCTTAATCTTGCAAACTGCGTTTGTGAATTTTACTAGAAACATTGTATCGGCCTGGTCTTCAGGCACCGGTGGTGCAGGTGTCCTAGGTGCCACTCTGTATTGCGGAATCACGTTCGTTCTTTCACCAGAAGCGACCTTGCTTGTCATGCTTATTATCCCTATTCTACTTGCAATATCGTAAGTGTTATAGATTTCTGTTAAATACAAGGATCGAGATCCGAGTTATGCAAAGGCATTTATATCGACTTTATTGAAAATCGATTTTCGTCTGTTATTAGTAACGACTGTTCAAACCATAGCACGAAGCCCAGCTTTTTCGATCGTTTCACTTCCTCCGACTTTGTTTCGAAAAATGTTTGCCCTCGGCACCACTTCGTCGGTTTCTGTTTACAGTGCTACGAGTGGCAAGTAGAAAGCTGCTCAACCGAGTTAGGTCCAACCCTATCACATAGGAGCATATGCATGTTCTTTTCGTCCTCTGTTTTAATTTTCATTTATTGCCTTGTCCAACTGTTATTGACAGCTTTTGGATTATCCTTGAGCACCCTCGCCAGTCGATCGAATCAGGCAACCCCTTAGGTATCTATTCTGCTGCCAGCGGCGCTGGCTGTTGCGGATCCCGTGCGGCGCCTCGAGGACCTACGTTTTCGTTGGCCCAAAAAATAAAGCTAATCAAGCCACTGCTCAAGTATATGATCCCACTTGGGCTCGTCTACTTTGCGGAGTACTTTATCAATCAGGGTTTGGTAAGTTCGCATTATTAGCAGGCCAACACTTCTTTCTTAGAATTGCGAAAACGAGCAATAGCTACTTGTGTTAAGGTTAACCAGCTAATCAGTTCATTGCAAATTAAAGCTTCAGAGTAATTTTCGTCAAGATCATACCTCGCCCTACTGTTCTATGACGCTTGTTTTAATCTTTAAAGATCTGCTTAATTATAATCTCTTCTTTTTCATGTATTCAAAGAGATTTTTTGTTGAGTTGACCGGCTTTTTTTTTAGGAATTCCGTCAGTGTCTCTAATCAGGACCTTATTAACTTCTGGTACTTTTTTCAAATGAAATATCCACATGTGCCTACGAGAATCCATGTTCCGTTCACTATTTATTGGAGTTTTCTCGCGTGCAGGTTATGTGATAGTACTAGGTATTGCAAATGTGTCGGCGTTGTTTGCTCGCGTCAAATCTCTTCAAACATATGTCATATCGTTTGGATTGTCCCTACAGACGGAGCTGATCACGTTCGAGAATAGCTTAACCCTAAAGAGTCAATACCGGTTGTACCAAGTATGCTATCAGGTAAGAGCAGCGACATAGCTTTAGATCGAGTCTTTCGTTAACGTACCTGGAACGAAATACAAACGCAAATATGTTATAAGCGGACAAACGGAGAAACTCTTAGTCACAGTACATGAGTATAGCGTAACGTGTATTTTTCACCTAGGTCATACAGCCGTGGTACTCATAAGAGCTCGTAAAAATGTAGTACGGCATGTCGAAGGAAGCTTTTTTAATTGCGCAATTGCATAATATATTCGTTATGTAGAATGAGAACGTTTAATGTGGTTTCTTTTTTATTCTGACGTTTGACATCTAGGTGGGCGTACTGATTTCTCGCTCATCAGTGAACGTGTATCAGATTAACAAACTGTGGGTGCTACCAATTCTACAACTTATTAATGTTGTCCTATTTACGTGCGAGGCCATCTATCGTTTCGTACCTTCGATCATCATCGTGGCCATCTTCATTGTGATTGAGGGTCTGTTCGGTGGGGCCAGCTACGTCAACACGTTTTTTAAAGTTTCACAAGAGGTCAGCACTAACAGTGATACCATATGCATAGAATTGTCAACTGTAAGACAATATAAATACTTCTTTATTAGATACAGCATTTATCATAGTGGACTTCTATGTAATTGTACCCAGCGATTTGCATCAGACAGTGCGAATTATATCAAGGTTGAAAATTATGCAAATGCAAATTCGGATACAGAAAACGATCCGATTTGGCTATCTGGGTAGAAGAACAGGAAAATATAAACAAAAAAATGCTCTCCAAATAATAACAATAATAATAATGAAAAGACTAAAAATTATTATTAGTTTTTTTTTCGCCATTCACAGATTGCTCCAGAGGCCCGCGAATTTTCAATGGGGGTGACCTCGCTGTCCGATTCACTGGGTATCACCCTCGCAGCATTCATCGCGATTAAGGCGCACAACCTTATTTGTGATTATAGGAACTCATATTGAAACGAAGCTGTGAAAAGGTTATTGCCGCATTAACGACTGCAAAGCACCAATACCTTAAAGTGCATCAACGTCTATGATATGCGAGCGATGCTCAGTTGCTATAGATAATTTATCCCTAGGATAACGGATTTGCCTGCTAACCTTAGGGGTACGTTGTGGCCTAGGTTCGAACGCAGACATATGCAGACTTCGTTTTGTGATGGCGGGGAGCCAGCTGTCTGTCTTATGGAGGAACCATGCTTAACGACGATACCGGAAGTAAAACGTCGAGACGTAGATAATGTAAAATAAGGACATTTTAAGGACGTAATGCATTTCTTGATTAGATCAAATACCCAGATCGAATCGCATTGGCAGTTAAAAGTTTCAACACCATTGAAAAACCCGACGATCTGCTAGCAATGTTTTGCTTTGTATATTGACAAGTATGCTGATACGTTAATCCTGAAGCTGCTAAAAATTCATTATCAATCCTTGTGTTTGTGCTATTGGAGCGGCTTCATGCCTTAGGGAGGAAAGCCGTAGCTACGTAAACGGTCCAACAGTTTGGCGCCGCATCACATATTCACGAAAATTGCCTCACAATCTAACCATGCACATCGAATATGTCGACTTTCTTATATATAAAGATTGCGGTAAACGAAGAACTTTCTTACTGAGTCGCGTTTGACCCGATCAGATTTAAGTGATATCAGGGCGACAGGTAAAGGGCCGTGACTGACGAAGGTATTCGTGCTCGAGCTCGTCTTAATATCATCGGTGATTTCACTTAAAAATGTTTACTTTCTTCTAAGCAACTACGTATAATAAATATTTTCAGTTAGTTTATTCTTTGCACTTTTCTTTATCGGCTCATCAATTTTCATATTTACGATTATGTTTAACCTGCAATATTGAACCATGAATACAGCTCAATTACACGCTTACTAACAAAGACCAAAAATAAAATGAAAGCACAATGAAATAGGCGTGCTCAGGTGCTACCCATATAAGCTAGTTGGTCCGCTCCAAATGGGCACTTGGTGTGTGCCAACATTCTGTTGAGTGAGAAGGTCTCTAAGAAGACACCTTTTAAATGGGTCGATGTGGTACGATTAAAATATATTTCGTTGGCTAATAATTTATACTGATTCACGGTACCTATTCACTCGCACTGCTTAGAAAAACAGCAAGAGCTTTATTATTATTCTTTGTTTATTTTTACTATTTATATAGAAGTTAAATGCCAAATTTTTGAATGAATAGTTTACTTTCGATAGAAATTTTCGTTAATTTTTAGTGCATTAACAAATGTTCCGATTATTTCGTTATGAATAATTCAAATGTTCTATTCGATAAACTATTCGAATTAATTTATAACGTATATGATTGGTAATGTCTAGAACAAATTTTTTTATTTATTACTTTTTTTTTTTAGCTATTTTAAGTAAGGACATATGAAATGTCAGCTTATTGTTCGATGTGTTTGTCAACAGGAAATCAACAATTGGGTATAATAATAGTGAATTATGCTCACAATAGGGTCACACTAACTCCCATCTTTTAATTTGCCTGATTTCTGTCTTATAGAGAGCGGATATAACTTGCTGATAAAACACAAACCTATTGCAATGATGGTGGTGGCATGTTTGCTTACTAACTTATAGACACGTAGATTCAAAATCGGGCGGAGAGGCCAGCCGCCCGAAGCAATACTTAACTGTAGTACTGTTTAGACATAAAAGTCTAAACATTTATTAGACTACAAACCTAGCGGATTGGCAGGCACAATATCACGTTATATATCTAGTGGTTTAAAAAATACCATCTTTACTTTAATATATAGTTTCAAGTTATCAGAATTAATATGAAAGTCTACTGAACGACAGTTTGACTCATCATCAAGTATTTATGGAAAATAATTTCACTACATTTGGTTACACTAGAGCAAAAAGCTGAAATTTAGTAGAATAACGCTTTTATGACATCAATGAATTTTTTAGTGCAATCGATTGATCTGTTGATGACTTTTGAAGCAGTGTTGTAGAAAAGCACGGATCTTCGCGTGTGGAATCACAGCACATCACCGATAGAAATTTTTTTTTAGAAATTTTACTTAACATTGTATCAACAAGTAACAATAAAAGGTAATCTTAATTCGCTTCACAGTTAGGTTACAAATTTGTTCATGGACTAATAAAAAGCAATATCTTATATTATTTATACGAGAATTTCTACTTAGACAAAAGTGTGTTGTTTTTTTATTGCTCTTGCTTGTCTCATTTCCTTTCGTACCGATCTTAGGTTGGTACTTGATAGCTAATCGATATTTTGAATTTTACATTTGGATTCCGGTATTGGGCATTGCTGCACGCAGCGTGTTTCCGGTATCATATGTTTAAAACGCGCGACACGGCATACATCAGTAACATTTTAACATTGATCTGACGCAGCTTTCTGCTTCGGCTTATTATTTTCTTAATTGCTTCCCATCGTTTAACAGCTTCTAGCTTGATCAAAGTGAATTAAAAATGTTCTCTACGAAGCTAGCAATTTGAATTTATAAGGCCAACACACAGTTAAAGCAAATCAAAGAAAGCTAGCCATCTCTTTCTGAGGTAATTCCGATGCGTTGAGCCATGTCCATCGTTGTATCAAGTTGTGTTATGTGCTCCCAATAGCCAATTATATTTAGCGCTGATGTAATTTATTGTGCGTGCATAGATATTTAGATAATTGCTTACTTTTTATTATTTTTTACATCAGGTGAAGCAAAAGTCTATTGACAATCACTTGATAGATATTTATTACATATACATACACATTAAACTAACGAATGACTTTGCAGTTGTCTGGCATCTAACAGAGACGGCGAGTCAATAGTCGTTATTTACCCTTAGTTCGTTCAGAACTGCTAGCTAAGGGTTCGATTTTAGCAATTCAAAAAAAGAGCCGCGTAAAGCATAGGCCTGTCAATTGTAGATTGACAAACGTTGGCTGTTCTGCTGCATTGCTTTTCGCGCCGACACCTCCCGGGCTACAACTCATAGAGTAAACTATACTCTGCTTCATCCATGCCGACAATGGATACCATGGCAACGGATCGACTCGTTCACAGACAATAAATAACATTTCGCCGAACTCACGCCGGGTTACTGTCACTGCGTTGGGTCGTTTCACGCAGTAGAAAATTGTATTCCCTTAACGTATAGTTACACAATTTTATCGAATAAGCAATAAATTGTAGGCGTATAAGTTAATACTACAATGTAATATTTTTTACCATTGCGCAACGTACTTTGACCAGGTTTGGTGTAAAACTGTTTAAAATTAGATGTGGATGGAGTGAATACATCCCGCAGATTGTTTGAAGGTTGTTTTTTAGACGTTCACAGTATGCAAACGGTGATAAAAAAACGTGCATTTCTAAAGCTTAACCTTATACAACAATTACTACGTTAAAAATAGTCTAAAGTGATTGGCTATTTAGTAAGTTAAGCCCAAAATCGTCAGATCGATTTAAATTATTTTCAATTTTTAGTGACAATTATAGCTTTTGCTTTCACGCGTGTTATTTCGCAAAGCCGCTCAGAACCATCTTTATACCACTTTTACTGAAATGACACTCATTATTTTCCCATGGACAAGGACTACACCTCGTAACCCGGATAAATGGAGAAGCTTTTCGTTCGACTTTACTGTTAAGCGTTGCTATGATCTACTCACATTTGTCAATGGTTTAGTGCAGGACGTTTCTGAGTAATAACAATTCAGACTGTTACTATATAGTTAATACGTAGAATTTTATATAGATGTTAATGTGAATGCGAATATCCTACGTGGAAGGGCGACTGTCATTCAATAGATATTTACTACGCCTATGGATTAATATATTTGTTTGTTGAAACAGCTGTTTGAGTTATCTACGGAAAATGTTCGTCTTATTTCAATACTATTTCAGGCCATATGTATGTAGATAATAACTACAAAAACTTAACTTTTTAAAAAATTTCTCTATCTTGACGTTCATGGTTGTTGCCTAGACTTTTGACAAGCAGATTGAGAACAGCGCTCGAGTAACGATGGCTGATGAAGTAAGTGTACGAACGGTGAAAAAGACCCAGGAGCTACTCGGTGCCATAATCAAAAAGCCGCAACTTACGGAAAAACTACTCAAAAAACCTCCGTTCAGGTTCCTACACGACATAGTCCACAATGTAAGTAGTTTGGGTATGTTACTGGGGAAACATGTATTATTGTGTAAAGACTTAGTGCTACGTCTACGTTTGATGAATCGTCCACAGACATATGTTCTACATCATATAGAATTTTCCTCTATGTCTTTGATAGGCTGTTAAGGGTACGACACAACTGTTTTAATTACAGGTGATCAGAACTACAAAGGCATTCGAGGGACTCTACCAAGCCGAGGAACTCAACTCGGAAAATGTCAAGGTAGCCTGAAAGGGTCATGAATAGGCTAAAATGATTTCTGACAGAAAATCACTTACATTTTTTTGGTTATTTTGCTTTTGCCCATGATTTGAAACGCGATCGATAGAAGCTATTTGATTAAATGCGATTGAGATCTGCGAAATACATTGTAAATATTATTTTGAATTAAATTCGACCAAAAAATACACCTCACCGGCTATTAATGACAATACGTCATCATTATCCCAAAATTTGAAATTGTTTTTTGATTTAATACAATAAAATTTTAAAAAAATTAACGTTTCATTGTTAAATTTAAACATTTTCCAATTCATAAAGAAAACACTTAATGTGTTCTTTTTTATTGTTTATCTGAGAGTTCTACTTTTCTGTTTTAGTCCAAGTGATAGAATTACATTTGCAATCGGATTTTTTTCGTTGCAGGAAAAAGAGGCGAAAGTAAGCTTTCTTCAAAAGATTATTGACGCTGTTGGTAAGTTACAGCTAACTAATTATTGCTAACCACTGTGCATCTTCAAGTTGAATTAGGAAAAAGACCAAAAACTCTTCTACGTATTTCTATGAAAACATGAATAAAGCATCTTCGACCTACTTCCACGAAAACAAAATCAATAATTTACCTTATTTCGTTCGCCTAAAGTAACTTTTGTGATTACCACAAATGTCTTAGAAATAAAGATACGCATATAATAAAGAAATTTTCTTGCGCCTGAGCGAATGCTTTTTTGTAGCTTGACAATGTAGAATATCAGTAATACAGATCTATTGTTACCAAAATTTCTAGTAAGAGACAAATGTTCGTAGATAAGTAACTAACGGTTCTTTGCTGCTATATACGAAGGATCTATCTTTTATTTGGCCCATCCGATGGCCTTCGTAGGTAAAGGACCTACGTATTTATACCTATAAGAATTTAGAATACCTAACAATTTCTCGTATTTGACTTAGTCATCATTCTTTTTATACCGTATTTCAGTGTTTGCTAGTGGCGCCTCTCTTTCAGTTAGACCATCGAAGATTGTTGCTGGACACGAGCCTGAGAAAACCAACGAGCTTTTACAGACCTTGGCAAAGGTTGTCCAGAAGAACAACGACACCAAAGACGCTGTTCGGCGGGTGCTCGCTGGCGAGAAACCAAACAGGGAACGTGACAACAAGGCCAAAAATCGCGGCACCTTAAACGCCAGTGGAAGCGTCGGCAGTATTAAAAAAGAAAAAAAAGAAAAGGTGATTTTTGAAATGTTTACGTCGCCGCACGTCCCTCCGTTTATTTCCTACCGAATAACGCAATGGAGACACAACCGACTTCATCATACAGAGAAAGAGTGTGGGTTACAAAGCGTATTGCCATATGGGTTTTTCCGTAGACTATGAGGCACTGCACGAACTGTTAACAGCTTCGACCTACTTTAAAGCGCAACGTTTTCGAGAAAAATATTCCTTATTTGGCCAAACCTTTAAGCCGTCCGCAATACAATATATATTTAATCCCAAAAAATATAGCTAAATACCCCATGAAACAAATACAGTCTCAAAGTACGGTATGTAAAAGAAATACAGTTTTGATTTCACCGCTAATTAAAATTAAGTTTATATGTTGTCGTAGGAAGTACGGGCCATCGTGGATTAAAGTATAATGGCAAAATGCATACTCTGTCTATAAAAAGCAAAACTCAGTCTACTCATGAACCGTGCTTGCCACAGCCAACATTTTACGCCTTCTCGTTTAACGTAAGCCGTATTTGCAGTTGACGAGATCCAAGGATAAAAGTGCCATGGAACCTGGAAGAGAAAAATCAAAACATGACGACTCCAGTCGACAATCCAGAGACAAAGATAGCTCAAAAGTAGATGCTGACACAAAGGATTCGTCCACGAAAGACAAAAGTAGTAGCTCAAAAAGTAGTCGAAAGAGATCTTCATCTAGCCACCGCAAGAAATCCCCTCGACCTTCAGAAGCCTCGGATGATCCCCTCGAGAACCAGCACGAACGGCCACTGATGCCTGACGGACGCGCAGGTAATAACTGCCTTATGAGCGACAACTTAGAAGCAGAAAAAAACGAGCTCAAGGTGAGTAACTACGGGATATACTTGGTTATTCTGGCTGATCTTACGTTTACCCGAAGTTGGTGTATGTACCTAAAGTTTTATTCCTGTTCTATAAACAATGGAACAATTACTTCTTATAATAAATTCTGTCAGACGAAATTATAATCATCTCCGTATGTTATAAAGGCATGGCGAAAAAATGAAACTTCTTTTTTTTGTTGTTTTCTAAATAACAACTAATACAACGTTTTATGGTGTTTTTAAGGATACGTTTATTATCAAATGAAATGTCTACTGGTCTGCCCGTCTAAATGAGCCTGTGTTTGACTTATATAAACACCGTGATCATCATCATCATCATCATCGTTGCCCCTTTTTCAGAGTGAGGACAATTCAATCGAAATTAAGCACGAGCCACGACCTCCCACTCTGGCAAGCGTTGGCGGCGAATTACTGGGCGAAGGTCACGCGGGTTGTGCAGCTGAAAACGGCGACCTTCCGGAGCCATTAGCGATTTCGAACGCTAACAGTCCCATAACTGCCGATGAGAACGACGTACCTAATGACGCTCCTGCGCCAACCGAGAACGATCTGGCAGCGGCTAGAGCTCTGTTGCGTTCTGCCCGGCCGGGTACCTCTCGGCGAAGGCCACTCTCCTCTCTTCGAGGTAGTGGGGCTGAGGGCCTCGGCGAAGAACCGACCGTTCGGCCAACGACGGCGCGGGCTTTGGCCAATGTTATCGTCGACGCCCCCACAAAGGAAGACAAAGAGGAAGACGATACTTTTGTACAGGTGGGTACTTCTTGTGCCTCTGAGTGGTATCACTGCGACACGTGTGAGTCAGAGATTGCTCTAGGAGTCCGCGAGGGCGTGCTGTGGTCAAGGTCCGAAACCAAGTGTAAACACACGTTCCTCCTGTGGAAAAGGAGCCAGGCGTCCGACGAAATACTTAAAGGCAGCATTGAATAGCAAGCTCAAAACACTTGTTATTTAAGTTGTGTATAGAAATTGGGAGATTAAAGGGGAGAAATAAGCAGAAACGTGGTCAACTGCTAAGATAGGAGGAGTATGGTAGGAGTGCGATATCTTGATAGGTAGAGCTTGTGATCAAGAGAACCGCCTCTCGCGAACTCGAGATTTTCTATTTAAGCATACTGTAGTATAAGTTAGAAATCAAATAAAAATTTTACCATTTTTATACATAGCATAATGATAAATATATTTTGAAGTTTCGGTTAGCTTGTGCAAATGATGATCATTTCGCTGACTTTCTTCAACGTGCAGATAAATGAAGAAGATGGCATTAGTGAACTTCATGACGGTGTCCCCACGGCCCCTGACGAAGCCGCTGCTGAAGAACCAGAAGGGGTGCTAGTCAAGCAGCTCCTGGAGACTAAAGAACAGTTGGACAGGGGCGGTAGTGGATCGGGAAGCCGAATTCAGAGTCCACTTGTCAAGGTTAGTAATTGATAACTATGCCAGTTGACAGCAAAAAAATAGAATTGGCCTATTCAATTAATTGATATGTAATTAAGATGATTGAAATTGTTTCCATGTCCCGGAAGTAAGTGTTCGCGAGGGTCGAATCAATGATTTGTATGCGACGACAAAGTGCACATTGTGTGCGGCTTATAAATTAGAGGCAGGCAGGACCTGGCAATGTACTGATGATGTTGGTAGTACGCTGACTAATAGCTAAGGTTCATCGAATGATGCATTAATTCAATTTACTTATGTTTTATAGCAGAATAATTATTGTCACTCAGCAGATAAATGATGACAGTAAAAGTAGAGAAGAAGATTTGTTCAGTTTACTAAGTCGCAATTCTCTGTCTGGCCCAGGAAGCTCTAAATTCAAACTCATCTAACACTTAAAAGTAAAAAAAAATAACACTTAAAAAGCCCAACTTTTAGATAATTCAACTTGCGATTATAAAAACTGCCTTAGTCAGAAAACAGATGAATGAATCAACATTTGCCCACCCTGTGTTGTAAACAAATAAACCAGGAGAGTGCATATTCCGCGAGGGATTTCAATACAATTGAACGAATTCGCGAGCACATTCAAGGCGTCTCCCGAGGCGCACTTCCGATGGGTCGTTTGTTAGACCTACTATATGAAGACCTCGACTCGATGCTTACGGAACTCAGCGGCTGGAAAGAAGAACACCACCGGTGCAACAGAGAATTTCGTCGCCAGATGAGGCAAGCGTTTGAGACCATACGTCTTTACTGTTCATGTATACCGTACGCTTTTATACTGTAGCAGACGTACAGCTTCTACAAAGCCTATTGTTATATGTATATCTATATAATATAGCTCGAGAAATGATTGTTTACTGGTGACAGTTTAGAACTGTACATATCACAATGGACGGGAAAGGATATAGCTTTCGGATAGAAGGCTTTTTGGTGATCTTATTTGGTATACACCAAATTGTAAAAATACAACAGATACTCAGACATTGCCTACTTAATCTTACGTCTCCGCAAAGATGACATTGTTCGCAGGTGTACTATTGTCTGTTTGATATGGTCACGCCTGACAGACTTTGCTCAGATAGAGGATATTGTTATTATTTAATAACAATAAATTAATAGAAATAGTATATTAAGAATGACTGAGAGGCCAGCGTGGCAATTTCCAGGTCTTTCTTAATCTGTGGCAAAACGATTGGCGTCGATCAGTGGCGCACCACTCGTGTAAATTTTGTTGAAATGTCGACACTAGTCCAATTGGCATTGTTTCAAGCGATTCAGCAGTTCGACATGTCCTGCGAGAACATATTTGCCTACCGTCAATATGACTGTTAATGATGTAAACAGCTTGAAATTGAGTAATCGTATTGTTTTGCCAATGCATAACAAACCATCGGCGTAAACTCTGAGTAGATGACCGGCTGCGATCTAAGCGAATAGACCATACATTTTGGCAAATCAATCAAAGGAATAAGTCGCTTTTTAGGTCATTTTTACCCTGTACCCCTATTCTAGTCGGTCGTCGCGTCGTACCTACGTAAATGCCGATACTAACTCAAGCTCTCGTTGTTCGATTCTAGCCGTGCTGAAGAAGCCTTGTCTCCTCTACAGGAACAACTGGAACAGCTCGATAATGAGATCGGAAAAGAGAGTGAATCTCTTCAGCTGTTAAAGTACGACATACAACAAGTTACCAGCAAACTTAACAAGATACTTGACGGGTTTCTCACTAAAGTTTAATCCTTTACGAAAACACTGAAAAAAAGCAGCTCTAACCAGAAAACAGGTCACTAAGCTGGGTCCTCGGCGTTCCACCGGGAGCGCGCGGACACCACACCCAAGATACAACACCTACGCCCAAATATGATTCGTGCTTTTGAAGAAAAATATATTAAAATTTTCAAGCAGTCCCGGTTGGTTTCGAACGAGATCATGTAACAGAACAAACGTTTTTGAGCCCAACGTAGCGTGTTATAGAAATAATTGAAAGCGAAAAGCTTCTCTCCCTCTCTACAATAGGAAATTATAGGTTTCTAATTGAAGCGTTCGTGCACATTTACGCGGGAGTTTTTCCAAAACGTACGTTTTTCGATGCAGCGTAACAGATTCGTCCATTTTTTTCGTTTTAGGTTAAATTTAAGGTTACGTCTGTCCTTTTTGTTGACGATACATTGTTTACGGTATTGCTATTAAAAAAGGACGACCTAGATAGGACAGTTACGCATTCGGAAAGTTGTTTCGGCAAACATGGAAAAGTTATTTGTACGCGTTTACAGTAGTTCGAAGTGAATAAGCTGAGTGCAGTTACCGCATATTAGCTACTAGTTTTTCATTGTTTACATAAAGGTATCGTTCATTTCTAGATTTAGCATCATGTAGGTCATAGGCCGAATTGGTTCTTCCGCCACAGCCTAAAGAAATGGCGCCCAGACAGTTATGCGGGTTATGTTGCAATAGTTGTACTGTAACTTAGATCTCAAAGTGTGTCTATCCTACTCTTTTACGGCTATTGTTTAGGTAGGTAGGTAGGTAGGTAGGTAGGCAGTATAGTAGAATAATAGTATAGTAGTTTTATGTAAGGTAATTCTGATATCAAACTTTTGCTGTAAACTGGCTAGTTTAGGGGATCGTAAAATATGAGAAATGTAATGAAGTTTATGGTCTCTGGCGGTGCTTGTTTTCTACAAAGGGGTTCGCTGTTTACGTCTATTGCAAAGCCGGTTAGCACGAATCCACAAACAATAGACGCTAGAAGAAAGTACGGATCTGATTAGGTCCTCTTCTCGTTACTGTTAAAAATTAGCTTAACAGGCCAATAAACAGGCAAAAGCCGAATTAATAATTTGTTGTGCTATTTTCAAGACAGACGAATGTTTGTTGTTAATAGTATCGTTATTATCTCAATACAGCTACAGATTATTAGAGTACAATAGCAATAATTTCCTGATGATACACAACAATTACCGTATCGTCACAACAATGTAAGATGTGTAGTAGAAGAATATTAATGTTAAAAATGAATATGGCCTGCGCATAGAAATTGCGCGAAAAAAAATCCTGAATGAGATATATTCACACGTAAGCCGAAGTACTATTGTAGTACGAAGGCTGTTTTGTAAATAATAAAGTAAAAATTATTGGCAGGAAGGCCTGAATTATTTGTGCGTTAGCAATTGGGCTGGGTTTTTTCCGAAAGTAGCCTAACAATATGTTAAATCATCATGATAACCTTTATAACGCTGGCGTAGCTCTTCATCGTATTGGCTTGACAGAAGGCAGATGGCCGCATTTCACCTGTCTGACAATCCAATCACTGCAAATCCCAGTGGCCCATCCACTTGTCTGCTATCAAGCTTTTCCTTTCATGCTGGGCACCTTGCTAGCTGATGCAGAAATGTATTTTAATTTGCTTGTTCTTTGCTTATCTGTCACACGGCTACCTAGGCCCGAGTGAAGAAGAAAGGGAGCGGGGGCCGGAGTCGGGAGCGCAGAACAGTCTGATCTTAGACGAACGAGAATTGACTGGCTGATTAGAATTCTCCGTGCGTTTGTTCTAGCGCGTGGCTGATCTCCGAGGAACTGCGGGGAGCCCAGCAATCATGAAGGGAACCTTGTTCACGGATGCTTTATTTAGGAGGGTTATTTCGAGTTGTGCTGGGTGCGGCGCGTTGTTGTTGGGGGTTCAATCTGCGTTTGCATGATAACTAACTGGCACGATTACTGACAGAACTCTGAAGAAGCTACAAATATAAGGTAGGTTACAGCTGTAGATGTACTAAGCTAACTATACATTTAATGTATGTAGCCGGACCAGCTTAGCTATATATGTATATATGTGTAGCTAAACATAGGGCTTAGGACTTGTGTTCGGCTTGTATCAATTGTTCAGCGTATCTCGCTCCTCATTAAGGTATACTAGCCATCGGTTGAATCTCTGTTAACACCTGGCTGAAGACAAAGCGTATCGGATACCGAGGTAAGCGCACGGTCCATTAGATTTTCCTTGGCCTGATTGGCAATCATGGAATCTGGCGATGCCTAATAGGTGCTATCCGTGCACTCCATGCCTTTTGTTTAACTGAGACTTGTGGTCCGTCGCGCAGGTGCTGCATTTGATACCCACAACTTTCTTCAATTGGCGAAAACTATGCTTAGCAATTATTATTGTCTCTATAGCTTGGCGTTTCAGTGCACTGAGATTCTTAACGAAAGTTGCACAAGAAGTTATCGAGCGGAGTTTCAGTTATCTCTATTAACAGGACCGCACCAGATAGCTAAATATAATTAAGTTTTTAATCTGGTTGGTTGAAATTAAGTAAGTAAAACAAAAACTTTTACATGAGAATTACGGCACGTTGATTTCAGCTAGTAGAGTAGCTTATGTAGAACGTTAATACCGCTAATATTTAGGTTGTCTGTAGGGATATATGGTGTGTATATATAGGAAATTATAAGGGAAATAATGACATTGCAGGGCAAACGTTATAAAGAAATTAATATTACGGTTAAGTATACCGACGATCTCTTACGTACACGTCTCTGTAACAAAAAGTGCAACAAAAAGCTAAGTTCCTACGGAAAATAGATAATTAATTAATTGAAATTATCATTATACAACGTTACGCAGCAAACAATATCTAAATAACACAGTTATTAGGTCATTCGAAGTTATTTCGGAAGCTAACACTTCTTAGCACTTAATAACAAATTATCACTCCATGAGGTCTATTCCATAATGTAGAGGCTTAATACTTAACAATTTTAACTGAACTAACCCGAATCGCAACATCAAAATATGGTATATACCACCAAAAAAACATTTTACATTGGACGGGTATTTAAGATTGGAACGGTAGTCATTTGGCATAGGCATCGGGTGGCTATTTTATTGTTGTTATTAAATCTTGTTGTCGAAGCCCTTCGTAGAGGTAACGTAGTGAGTAGAACTTTGATGCATCGATTCGGGATCCCGAGTTGGTTTCTCAGCCAACGCTCCGCCATTTCCCAAAAATCGGTGAACTTCATAATAATAGTAATATTAGCTCTTGTTCGCGTTACTTCAACGGCACACGCATGTATTCTCATTTATTTCGATACTATGACCCCGATTGTACGTCCGCTTGTCTATGTCATGATCTAGCTCTGCTGCGTACATTGCTATTTGCCTCCTCTTGACTTCTCCTACTATTTTAAGGTTTCTAATAGCACTTGGCCCGATCGTCCGACAACAATTGTTATCTAGCCTTCCTGCCTTCTCGATTGGCTAGAGTACTATGTTGTGGTCACTGTCGCCCGATCAGGCCCTGCCCCTCTTTCTGCTCTACCGGTACTAATCCGAGTATTTTTATACTCGGAAGCTCAAAAACCTAGAATACTGCAGATCAATTCTCGTTATTTGTCCTATTTTCAGCAGGACCATAGTCACCACCACTGTTTTGGCCTCGAGAGACAAACAGCCTAAAGAACAGCACCACAGCAGCGCTCCCATCTCATGAATGTTACATTAGCCTCTTGTCACTGCCTAATACGCTTCTTTGCTTCTGAGCGGTGCGTGCTATGGAGAGCGGAACCAGCGGAGCTAAAAACTATGTGTTGTTGGCTGGAGGTATTGCAGGATCCCCGAAGCGTGAACTAGCAAGTTAGTGCCGCAGCTAACAACGGGGGTGTCAACGGTACAAGGTGACTAAATGGCTCTGTCCAAGTGTCCCGCACTGGCAGAAGGTTGAACATGATGTCGCCGCCGGTGGCGGCAGGCAATGGGCACTCGAAGAAATTACCAAGGGGGATAAGAGAAGTCATCGAAGGGGATCCACTCACCGAAGCGGACTGGGGCTAGCCGGGTTGATGGCGATGAACATGAGCGATGAGACTGATGCGGATGTTTCTAGGGGTGCTTGTTGTTTTTCGAGGTGACAATTCTATAATTTTCTTCTAGAAGAGGAAGTGACACTCTGTTAATTCGTACGTGTTTGCAGGCAGAACGAAGTTCTCTTAAATGATTTGAACGAAAGCCATCTACAGTTGCACTTAATAGATGATTGCATTTCAGATAGAATTTCTCGGAAACAAGTATTCAAACAGTACTTGCTCTTCGAACAGTTACTTTTTTTACTTCTTGTTAACTTACGCCTGAAATATTAAGCTCACCTGAAAATCCACGAATATCTCAATACATTCGACGCACTTGCTATTAACGCAAGTATCAAACCCCTTTTTAAGGAGGTTAAGGATCCATACATTATACAGACCAGGTAGGTATTCTTCAGGTAGCAATTATCACACCTAGAATTGTATTTCTGTATCTTCAGAACTACTAATGCTTACCTATATACCAGCTAGGAACTGCGTTCATAGCTCTTTTCTTTTCGCCAAGAGACATGATATAGTGTACGGCTTGAATGTAGACGGTAGCCTTAATAGTCTTACGGTTGTAAGGCTCATGTACTGGGCGCACTACATTTTGATATGAAGTCAGGTAAGCGTATGGCCATCGGGCCACGTGCATTGTATCGTTGTTTTCCCGATTCTTCTATCGTCGTTCGCCTTTTTCAGACTCGCAGGCCCGTGCCGTAGACAAGGGGAAAGAGGCAAAATGTTGCCCTACTTTCGTTGATGAACGCTTCCCCCGTCGCTGTTTTGCATTCGTTGTCGATTTTGTTACTCATAGCGTACTTCTACTACTACTACTACTACGTTTTTCTTATATCTTCACAGTAATCGAAGTCTTAACCCGAAGTTGCCGCCGGGAGCAAGCAGTGAGCTAGGGCAAAAACCCTGCACACCAGCTGCTTTTCCTGTGCTGTTTTTAAACAGGTGCAACTGTTCCTGCGTGAAGGTTATTCGATTATCAATAGAATAAGGTACATAAAAAAGTCAAGCTTCCGTCTGTGTAGGAAAGCTGAAAATAATTATATTCAGCTAGTCTTATGAAGGAATTGGATAGCTCTAGGTGAAAAACAAAGCCTGCTAGGTTTCACTAAAGCGGGCCCCTTGTTTGCCCTTGTTTAGATTACAAGATGCTGCAGACTTAATTTGGAAGAAATCGCAAACCGAACGGCGATCAATGCTGGCTTATTTCAAAAAGTCCTAATTCAGGATGTCTTTTTCACTAAGGGGTTCGGTGTGATTTCGTACAGTCGTATTTCAATTTGTGACCAACAATGCTGCGTTTACCTCATCGACGATGCTTTTCAACAGGCCAACCCTGTCTATCAGGCAATGTCAACGGGCAGCATTCCGTAATGATTGACGCATACTTTTCGCATCTCGCCGTCCCGCGTTGGAGACAAGCAAATTCATCAGAGGGAGGAAGGTTCATTTAGAATAGATCTGCGTGTTGAACGTTTCCCATTTTTCTGTTTCTCCATATAGAAATCAATTTACGCAATGATCGGCGCTATTTTTGCAAGATAAACTATTGATAAATGAGTATCGTTACCTGTTATGTGGACTTTAGCAGGAAGGCAAGCGGCACAGTGGTCGGTGAGTATTCTTATACTAAGCCAGAAATCTTGGCACTATAGTGACGCGACATCAGTGAGAAAGTCTCAGTTGCATGAAAGAAGAGCGCCGACGGAAATCTGATTCATAAATGCTACGCAATAGGTGATGGCGTGTTAATATCCCACGCAGATGTTTTGTAAGTATTTATCGACTATTCGTCAATGATATTCCGTTTTTATTGGCGAAGTAAGAAAAAAAAGCGCAGATTTTCCCCAACCTTGGAAATTCAAATGAAACAATTCGTCGGCTTGATTCCTCCACGCAACCGCCGAAGACGGAATTCATCCAGATTTGATTCCGATCTGAGACATCAGATCATTCACATCACTCGTTCTGACGAACGGCTGGCTATTTGTTATAAGCAATTTCGTAGTACTAAAAGAGCTAGACGAATGTTCCGATAACATGCACAATGTTGGCACAAACTTCGAAGAGGCAGACTGAAATTGCGGCTAGTGGCCTTCGTCTATTTATCCGGACCGTTAGAGCCCTGTTTGGTGAAGACAATAGTCTGTTCGTGTACGCCCATTGATCTAACGACGACGAACTGCTACGTGTCTAGCCAACGCTTTCGCGAGTCTCTGCAAGATTATGTTCGGTCAACAGAAAAATAAACTACGATTGGTAAACAAACCGTGCATTGTGTTGATCTCCAATGCTCTATTACCCAATTGTAATGTCTACTCATTTAATTGTTAACATATAACCGATCCCAATGATTATTAATATATAATAACTGTTGTTATTGAATTGACAAAGGTTATCAAAATGTTCGCTGCCTCAAATATCAATAGAGTATTCAATAAGCACCCTATCGTGCTACTACATTCAACACACAGTTTGACATCGTTTCCGACAGCCGGCTCCTACTACTCTAATATTACCTCAGTAATTACCCCAATAATAATAATAATAATAATAATAATAATAATAATAATAATAATAATAATAATAATAATAATAATAATAATAATAATAATAATAATAATAATAATAATAATAATAACCCCTTAATATTACCCTAATCTTATCCAGTGGTTACCCTAATATCATTCCGATATTTACCTTCATATCACCCTAATATTGCTAGGTAATTGTTCTAGTTTTACCCTAATACTATCCAATGATTAAATGAATTATCTATACATGTTGACGAAAGACGAACCTACTCGAAAACAATATTGATCGTGGATATTCAGCATTCTAGAAGCCTCATCAAAACCAAAAAGATAGTTTTTTTTTTTTTTTTTAATAAAAGCTCTACCTGTGTAAGGACCAATTTTGAGTGGCCCAAATGCTTATTTCTAGTTTCAACTGTATTAATTTTGCGCCTTCTAATTTAATGATCATTACGCGGGTTATCATAACTCGTCCATAGCACCTTTTCTTTTTTGTTATCCGCCGTTTTCTCTACCTCAATGTACACTATTTCTTCTTATTATAAGTAGAATTGGTGTCAGCACAGATCAATATAAACGGAAGCATGGGTCATCGCCAAATCATGACTGGGTGACCCCGCTTGACTCCTCGGCGTCACGCATGTGATGAAAACGCTCACAGTAGCCTCCCATTGAAAGTTTATCCCTAGATATTTGGTGCGTGTCGTCAGCGACTGTATGGCGATAGCCAAGGCCCATTAGCCATGTATCGTACAGCATTTGACAGAAAACAGTATTTCTTCACTGCTTATCATTGACCGCCTCGAGCTTAACTGGACCGCCAGTAAACGGAGTAGAAGCTTCAGTGCTGCCTAATCAGGTCGCTCCGTTGAGCTTTGTGGCGTCTTCAGCCCAAATTCCTGATCTTGTTTTCAAAGAGCCACCTTCCTTATAGTCATTTCGATGCCTCCTGCTGGTTCTTAAGCTGGGGCAGCTAAAAGTCAATAATTTTCGCGTGTCCTTCTCAATACACGACATGAAGCCTTCCCGTTAAACAGTCGTTATAGCCATCACAATTGCTACCGATACTCCTGTCCTTGTGTGCCGTCTTCCAAGCTGGCCTGTTGAGCGGGATCTATACATGTGTATATACTGCCGTGTGCTCCAGCCGCTATTGTGCCTTCTTGCTGAGCATCGCCGACGATTCGTGGCGCACCGTTATCATAATTAACCAAGCGGGTTCCCACTGTACGACCGACTAGCTTAACTCGAGTCTCTTTGGATACCCAGTCTTCTTTTCCATTCTCTAACCTACTCCCCACCCCTACTTTCTGTTGTTGTTGCTTCGGTCGCGTCTCTTGCCACGCGAGCCCCCGTGAGAACATCGAGAAGCTCGTTCAGCGGAGTTCGGTGGATCGTGCAGAGTTCCAAGACGAACAAGAGTTCGAACGGTGGCAGCGCCGCGGAGTTTGGTTCGTGTTGCCCGACATCGACACGCTTGATAGAGCCAACACAATGCGCTCGTGCTCTGCGTGAGCCAAGTGAGCGACAGACGGGGAACAGATAGAAGTAGCAGCCTATCGAAATGAGGGATCGAGATGGGTGGGGTTTCAAAGCTCGAAAGTCGACCGACAGGGCTGGGTAGACAGGCAGCCAGCTAGCTAGCTACGTTTAATGGTACCGAGCATTTGTATCACTCTGCTTCCGCCTGTAACACTCTGTTTCTTCTTCACTTCTCGCGCATTCATACAAAGTGATAGAATTTTTGCACGAGCCAAATTGATTGGTCCTGTGAACTAACTAACTTACTGGGCCAGTAGCACCCTTCTACTGGCAGATAGTTGTACTGCAACAGGGGGCGACTGCACTCACTTCGGTCTTCCCCATACGTTTTGTCTCAGCAGTATTACAATATAGTGTTCCAGAATCGTCGGCACCTAAACGACTTTATGTGTCCGATATTCAGGAAAGCTGCTGTGACTCCTCGGGGCACTCCAACTAGTGGGTGGCTATCGCATTCCCATCGAGGACTACTTCTACGACGAGGAGGGATACCTTGTTGCCAATTGAGTGGAGGGGGAATCTCAGGAGTCAGGAGTTCGCGCCGGAGCTCAATTCAGGAGAAGCTGTGACGACAATGCCCGGAACCATAGATCTATAGCAAATCTCTAGCAAGGGCACTTTTGTGGAGGGCCGCAATGTCCCGCGCGAACTTATGCGCCTACTCTGCGTCAATGAAATGAAGATTGGTGACAAATACCTAACTTTGCTTGCAGTAATATCATCGACGGAAGAAGCAACATTTGTTGTCTGTGTGAAGAGATGTGAATAAGCTCGTTTGTTTGGCTCGCCCGGTCCGCGCCCGTGCCTCCTGTCGAGTCAGTTGAAACGAATGAGTCGATTGCAGATTTATTCCCACCAAAGACGTGCTTCAGGTAGACATATTGGGGTAAGTATACAAATGAATATACGAGCGTGATATGACTTGATGGCAGTGTCTTAATCGACAACTATGGGAAAATCATGGCAGGATGGAAGATTGATGCGCGGCAGTGCTTTCAATATTATGATGGCTAGTATGAAATACTAATAACATTTTTTTGTTTCTTCGATGCCAAAGCATTGTATGACAGGGAAATGCGCTTCCTCATGCTTAAACCTTGTTACACAATCAACACTACCCTAGTCAGATCATCAAAGCCCCTCATTGGGTGCTCGTTGAGGTACGTATCTTCCAGCTTCAGAACCAAGGTTTCTCCTCCATCCCTCGTGTGATTTCGACTTCAGCCAATCAGCTTCAACTATGTGCTCCATCTAAACAAGATTGTTCATTACGCGCGGTGTGGCAGGCCAAGGCAAATTTCATCGTCAAAAAGAAGAAAGAACTTCAACTTGAGAGCTACTTGCCGCTACCCAACTGCGCATACGTCGACAGTTACAATATCAACAACTATAAGGGTGCTAACACCTAGTTAACTCAACACAATGAACTTCATCAACATCGGCAGAAGCTGAGGTAGAAGAAAACTGGCTAGAGATTTTTGTTCCACTTGTTACCTCCGCTCATGGTACTCTTCCTGATAGTGCAAGACCCCCATACAAGGCGAGGAAGGATCGGTCCTTCTTCAGTTCGGTACAATGCAGTGTCGGTAAGCCCGCTGCCCTCGCCAACATTGTATTGTTCTGATAAGAACTGGTGGAACTCATATGGAAAATCTTTCCATCGTTATCACATGGCGTCTATAACGATCTGAGAGCTCACGAACAGTACAATCAGCAGATGGCACAAATCCCCGAAACAAACGCAGCGCTAGAAAATGAGATCGGTAATAGACGCGAAGCCGCTCGTCAAGTGGAAGTACCTCCCAAATCCATGGTGGGAGGTTAGCTATATATGCAGAGATCAAAATCCATTTTACATCAGCTACAACGGCGGTGGATTACAGGAGAGCGAGCCAAAGCACGATGAACCCCACCTGTCGTCAAAATCACTGTCGCCTTTTTCATTCAGGAAAGCAGATTATCGAAAACAAAAGAGCCTTGTTAGGTTCGGCCCGATGTTGTCGGCCTCGTCGAGAAAACAACTGTATTAAGTCAACTGTTCACCACCTTGTATGTAGATAGCCCGAATTAAAAAAAATAATATTTGGCCAACTTTTTTACCTGGGTAGTATAAGGCTCTTAGATGTTGTACACAGTAATAATAGTGTATAACACGCTCCAGTGTGACAGGAACTTAAACAGGTAATTGGATAAAAGATCCATTTTAAATTGTCAATTCTTGGCAGCCCCGTGAACGCTTCGTTGCCTACGCCGCCTTAAGGAAAAGAGCTTTTGACACTGGAGTTCTCCAGAAATCAACGATTTATCTTGTCAGTAATTATTGCCAATCGTAACTATCGTAGAGAGTATGTACATCCGCAAACTTCAGATTTCACATATTCAAAGGGTCTTTTCGAGTAATTTAGGCGAACTTCACTTCCTCTAAACGCCACTTGTTTTAGCTATCAAAAGAGCATGTTATCCCTAATTACCGTATTTAATTACAACGGATAATTAACTAAGCGATGACACAGCATTTTATACATACATACATACATACCTAAAAACCATTCCAATTCCCCCAAGAAAAGGACAAATAGAAATAGCGCAAGAAAACATTACGCCTAGCAACTCTATAGCAACACGTTTACTCTGAGATTCGTATAACACGCTCATCTCCTTTCTGCAGAACTCCCAAGTATCGCATAAGACCACAATAAGCAGGCAGACGAGTAGGGGGTGTTGAGGGTCCACTCAATAGACGTGTGCCTGGGCGTGTCCAAATGTACCCTAAACGTATCGCGGTGGAGGAACAAATAATAAAGTACTACTGCAACAGCAGATACTATAGGACGCTAGGTCCGACAATGAACGATGGTAAAGATCACGGTTCCACTTGAACTTAAGAGGAAGCCTCACATTACAGGCATTCACCTAGAGGCAATAATAATAATAGCGGAAACTTAGAACTGAGAAGCTTGTGGAATGGTCGATATTAAACATTTGTTACACACGAAGTCCACGTTCAGATTTATTGTAAAAATCTCCGCATTCGCAATGCAGACGACGAAAGATAAAGGTGCTCAAAATAATATAATCTCCCAGGCTCGGAGTAAACGCGCAACTCGACCTGCGTAAAGAAAGGCACACATGTGCAGTATTCGCTAGCTTCATTTCATGAACATTCAGACTCCTATAATTCGGTCTTTTTTGAGGAAGGACGTCTTGCGTATGGCCTAGATTGTACATACGCGTTGAATACTACTTAACACAAAAACAGTGCTACCGAATTCGATCTGACCTAAGGCGAGCTTAGGCCTGGGTCTGAACGGGACTTATAGACACGCACCTGTTGCGATTGTTTGATCATTTGTATCGATTACTCTGTTGTGGGTGTTTTAGCATAATGCCGTACTACGCCCGATCGGTATTGACTTGTTGTTGTTGTTCCATTGCAGTTCTCTCATGAAACTGTCTCAGATTAGTTGCAAACCCATTAGTTTTGTTAATTTATTATGCGCTTGTTTTTTTTTTTGTTTGTTTGAACCGATCTAGAAATTTCGTTGCATTCGTTCTGTGGTTCGGTTAATTTGAATTCAGTAGTTGAGATTTGGATACGTCTCTGCTGTGTCCTAGTGATGATAACACATTTTATGCTACGCGACCTATTTGCTTGTGTCAGTGATACGATGATTCCAGTCAAGCCGTGATTGCACTATCGTTGATTCGTCACTGCTTGTCACTTTACTATCTGACACAATGTAAATGTTCGATTGCTCGAGAAATCAAGTAGACAGACAGGCAATGTAACGATAACGCGCGTACTTTAAGTAGTAAAACCATTTTCTTAAAGAAACATCGCGTTTGTCCAATTTTGCGCTTACTGTGCGGAATCCCTAAACGTATACAATTTCCCCAATTAGATACTTCAACATTTCTCAATCATCATCAAGCAAACTGCCTATGTCCTCACAATCACTATTAGAGCCTAGTTTAGCTTCGACATGTCCTGATGATGGAGTTTTGACAACAATGCTTTATTTTTCCCTAAACTTTTTTTTTTTTGCTAAACTCATAGATTAAAACGACACGGACAAATCAAGGCCGTTTTTTAAGTTGTTCTTAAATGCACACATAAAAACTACTAGTTGCATAAGTGTGTAGGATAATAACAGAGCTTACTTGCAGAAGCATATTTCCTATTAACTACAATTATGCACACCGATTCTTAGCTCATAAGTTGCTAGAAGTTAGTCGAAAAGTCGAAACTTTTCCTTTCACTGTTATTGCTGGAGCTCATACATGTATTATTACCTATGATATATCATCGGCAAAAAAAATACGGCTCAGACAGTAACGCATTCGAGTAAAAAAAGGTTTTACAATTTATACTCGATAGCATATATAATATACAGGCATATGAAAACAACGTAGCGAAATTGATCAACTGAACTTAATCGAGAGGGTCTCCTTTTCAGAATCAGTTCTCTCTTAGCACAAATAGAGCTCGACTACGTGTGTCAACATCGCCAGACGTTGGCTTCTCTTGATCCACCTTCCAGGGGCGCAACTTCCCGGCCTTGACGGGCGATACTTAGCAATCGAGGAGGCCGGATTAGCGCAAAATATTAGGCAGGACGTAAAGGCCCCTTCCGCTGGCTCAGCAGAACTAACTTTTCACTTTCAGGTTAACTCCTGTCAAACCTATATGCAGTTCATCGATCACCGCTACTACTCAATAAAATCATTCGAAGAAATCAAATAACTCAAGCTGTATTGTGACAGGGTGAACAGCTGCCACAATCAAAAGTTTAGTCTTACGGCTTTTTTTTGTGACATAGAGACGCCCGAACTCACATATATATACAAGCTCCCTTCGGCCATTGGCATAGGCGATGTTTTGACATTACCATGGAACCAGGGAATAGTACTAGTATAGTCGAAAAAGGGCATAGACAATCGCCCGCTGAATCGATCCACTCAACGAAAGAGAGGGTGTTAGCAAAGGCAATTAGTATTCAAATATCGCGCCAAAGATCGCCTAGTTAAGAAACGCCTCAAGAAGACGAGTGAGTGCGCAGTAAATTAATGACAGTTCTAGTCTGTCATCAGACGCACAGTCCGCGCGGTGGTGCAATGGCAGTGTGTTAGTCGCTGCTAAACTTAAACGTGCGTGAGGCAGTATCAGACGCAAAACGGGTACCATTTATTTATAGTCATTCAATTTATATTTCGTCGTCCCTTAACAGATTGCCATTCTATTAAGCATTTAATTAATACGAGGTGGGCATTTATCTGATAGATTGACAATGTTGATGGGCTGTCCTTGACGCTCTCTTTAGCTAGCTAAATCTAGCTGTTATCTCTAGTAGCTAGGGGAAAAGGCCGAGACCCGCAAGTCCTTAAATTTCCCTCACCACGGAGTAGCAGGCTCATGAGGAAAAAGGCGTTTTCCTAGGAGTGGTGTCGTTTTAGGTTACGCTTTCCTCTAGAGCCGAAGCCAGCATCACCCGCATCGATAGCTAAAGTAAACAAATTAGCCGATTCGTGAGTCAAGCTCGTGACAGCCTGATAAGTGATGTGTCTCATTGATCCAGTTCGGGGGTGCCATATCAGGCGGTCATTGGAAGTACCAAGTGAGCTAAAAGAGCGGTCCTCATAAATGCGACAGAAAAATCAGGATTCGCGTAGCATTTAGGTTGAGCCCAAATTCAGGTCGATCAAGCTATGGGTGTCGATATCTTTCGGTTCTAATACAAGTCTTCAAATTCTCCGTTGGTGTAGATCGTCTGATTGATGTACACTTGTATACAGATATTTACATGACTCGAAGTTTTGAGTGGTCTTCGTCACCTATGTAAAGTCTGTGATTGACAGCACTCGTGTCAACTTACCTGCGACCGCTTTCGTAACTGCACTCAGAGTTTTACCCCACTTATCAACAGTTAGCTCGTCGCCATCTCAAAGCTAAGTATGTTCGGCAGTCTAAGCTTGTTTGAGGACTCTCGCGGTCAAATTTTATAAAGTGGGTTATTTCTCTGTCATGATATACCAGTAGTATTTTCATAAACGAATAAATATAATACGTGTACACATACGCTTCCAAGTACGTGTCGTACTGCCTAAGCACGCGATTTGACACACACCTTATAAGATTATATCTAATACATAAAGTTCTATAAGTAAGGTTTTTGTTTTAAGGATAAGCCTTTTCACTACGAAAAAGCCGGCATTCTCAACACAATTCGGGTGTCACCGCTCGACCTCAACGAGTTTGACCCGATGGCCCTTTGAATACCCCAGGAGAACACTACACATGCAACCGGAAACGCGCGGATTTGCTGTCGACGCGATCGTGGCAGCTTCGGTTGCCGTCATACCACAATAGCATTGGCCAGGAACAAACTGTTCATCCCAAAGCCACCCTACGTGCTCTATGAGCACGTGGGGTGACTTTGGGGCATGGGGTGACTCAGGTCTGTAAATTCATTCATTCCAACAGCATTCCACAATCATTCGAATGGAGGCGTATTCCCCAACATCCTTCTTTTTCAAAACCCCTTCCCAAGATGCAACGCTGCCTGTACTCTGCCGGATGCCTAGGGGTCCCCTCATTTGGGTAGGTTTATCACTGCACTTTCGAAATAGCCTCCCTACACTGCCAGCACAGCCGCCCTTGCCATGCAACTCTATCTTGCTATCTGTCAAACTCCCGTGCGTATTGTTGCAGCTGTCGAGGTGCTGCAAGGGGCATGTTGTGCTACAGGCGTGGACACGGTGAGTAAAAGCATGCCCCAAGGCAACCATCTTCGAAAGGGGAGAACGGTGAGGTTGTTTTTAGTTGAGAGCGGAAATTGACAAAAAGTGGCACTATTTTTCAAATAAGAACGACTCCTGCATACAACTGCAATGAGCTGACGCTAGTATCGGTGCACAAGATCGCTGCTAGCGTGTGTGGGAGATATATGAAGCGGTATTTTTTGATTGTCTTATTGTAGCTATCCTCAGCCACGCGAATGATGGCGGTAACACGCTCGGTTAGAATATCTTTCTATTTAGGAACTCGGCATCGCCGCTGTATATAAAGAACCGGAAGGAGTACAGAACGCAACGAGTCCAAAAAATAGGAAGTTTTGTACGTGTGTTTTTTGCTGAAAATTATTAGCTCAATTAATAGAGTGCGCTGGAGGTCCAGTGACAGGATATCGCTTAGGTGAGCTTTTCAGTTGAGTTGAAATACTTGACACGTACATCGGAATGGTATAATTAATGGTATGAATCCAATATTATTCACTAAATACAATTCATTTGGAGAGAAAATAACGGAATATAATTATTTCAATCAGCTTAGCGTCGCCAACGATTTTTGATCTGATTGTCCTGTAGTATTTCCGGATTATTGATCAGTAACGGTTACAGGTCCGCTTGTTTTAGAGTCTGAGCAACTGCGTTAATGCTATTGCTAACGATTCTGTTTCGCCTATATTAAAGAAGCGTCCATCCGAGAGATTCAATGAATCTTCGTTGAGGCCAGTGTAGAACCATGCTTTGGGCACTGGATGCTACAGGGTACTATTGGTAGAATTTATTTCGGTGAAGTGCGAAAGAGTGAAGGGAGCAACGACGCCAAACCCCCACAGACTACCCAAATTCTCCCTCTTATGATCTTAACGACATTACATCGAAGTATTTTAGAGCCGATGTAACACTCGGTACCGTTACCTAGATTTGCCATTCCATGAATCGTTTTTTTGTGGCCAAATAAGCTATCATGATAATTTTACGTTTTTCGCAACAAAATGCGTTCTGACGTTCTCCATTAACAGCACGAAACAAACGTGTCAATATGGCATTGTTGACAGGATGTTTGCCATCGCTCATAGGAAGCGTTCCTTCGTCGATAGCCTAGTGCGACCTTATTTCTCAGATGGAAACCGTTAACTAAAACATCTATCGTCGTACCAGATTTTCTTTCTACAGAACTAGTTCTTTTCTGCTATCATAGCATGCCCACGACTCATTTGAACCATCGTATTTAAGATTCAAATACGGCTAGTTTAGGCTGGGGAAGGTGTACCCTGTCATTACAACCATATCACTGGTCCTTGCGTCTTAAGCTGAGCTGGTGCTTAAACTTTTCCTATCGACCTTACCACTAAGTTCGCCGATTTCCGAAGTATTCCATGGTAACAGGCGTACGACTCCCACGTGAAATATCTTGCGATGAATAGATATTTTGAAAAAGTTGAGATTCTGCAAAATACGTGTGAGCGGACATCCGGATTGAACATGCGATTTTCGCACGACAGGCTATTGATATTAGTCTCAGTCGAGCCCCAGTTAGCAAGTTTTTTTTTGGTAAAGAATCATCTATTATTGGTAACAAAAAAAAAAACCACACCGCTTTTATTTAGCTGTAACGGCTATCAGTGTAACCGGTCATTCTAACTTAATGTTCAGAATATTACCGCTGTACCCTGTAGATCGGACGTTTAACAACGCAGGGCCCGATAAGCGGTATCTCCTCACAAGTGATCATATCAGTAATCGGAATGGTTGACACACATTCTCAAGATCTAGTATGCTCCATTAGATCTGCTCCAAAATCGGTCTCATATTTATTATAATTATAGCAACTTCTAGTAGCAGTCAGAGGAAGCAGCTCTGATCGACAAGAGCACAGCCAATTGTACCTCATGTATTTTCGTCGTAATCTACTCGTACTTAACATACGATGAGTGTACGCCCCAACTTTGGTCAAGTGGGCGTGCAAAACCATCCAAGCGGCGAAAGAACATAGGAATTGAAGTTATATTCGATAGGCTTATATATGAAGGCGATCGTTCTGCGGTGTGGGCACGACATTGTCATTAACTCTCCAACGGCCGTGGTCAAGGGTCAGGGTTCCTCAGAGACGGGGACTGCGCCATCACCGACAGAGATCTGAAGAGCTTCGAATCGTGTAGCGAATCGATCAAGCAGGTGCAACATCCCTCTGAGAAAGAAAAGTAGTCGAATCCATGAGTGATGGAAACACAGACATTTGACCTTCGTTATGCGTCATCTTTATCGACGACGTTGCCAGTGTCCCATAAAACTGTGTTACAAATGTGTGTGTGTGTGTGGCCGGACGACGACCACGATCAAATAAGGAAACAACATTTCTATTAAATATCATACACTGTATCTTATCACAGGCAAATCTAAAGGATTTGATTCATTATAAGAAGGAAATGTTACGTTCAGGTATGCCATTGTTTTTATGTTTATACATTCTCATTGATGTGTTGCAATTATACTTACATAAAAACCGAGCAACTATATATATATATATATATAGGTTCGGACAGCATTGAAAACGATTATTTTAGTCTTTTGTAGGCTGGGGCCTGATTTGGCAAAGAAGTTTTTGGCTGAAAAATATTTTGTAAAAAGCTGCCGTAGATTATTTATAGTGGTTTGCGAGTATCCACGTGCGTCAGTTCGAGGGCCGTGTGTTTAGCTAAGCCAATGACGCAATCTCGAGTGGCGATAGATTCTCCGTCCCGGTACCTCACTATTATTATTACAATTGTTATAACAAATCAATACAAAAAACACATTTCTTTTATTATTCTCGTAAGACAACTTCTGTGCTCTCTACCAAATCTGGAAGCAGCCAAGCAGACTGAGTTTTAACTTACCTAAATAAAAAGCACTAGATGATTAGTATCGTTGTTATCAAAGTTAACGTAAAGCAGTTATAAACTTAAACAAATTATCTTTAGAAATAAGAAGTTTCCTTTTGACAGAAAACGTCAATACAACAACGATGCTTTGTGTTCACGACGCAGATAAGTTACTATGATCGAGAGAATTTTCATTAAAGCAAGCTTCTTGCCAAAACGCTTAAAGTTTGCCTTGTACATACACGAGTACTAGCAGTCGCGTTCCGAAAAGATTTCTCTGTCATTAGCCTCTTCTGATTAAAAATTGGATTTCCCCAAGTAGAAATGTCTTTTGTACTCTGTTTCAGTTGCAGGTCTATCGGTCATATTTTCATTTCGGTGAAAATAACGGAAGCAAAACGTCAAAAGCTGGTGTCCTTAGTTTGTGCCTGGTGTCACCCTTCGTTCCGTGTGGCTCATGGCCAACTGCCGAGGCTTGGGCGTCTATGGTTTTTCTCCTCAATCTAGCAACGTACAATCAATACTAGTAGATTAGTGACAAAGTTATGTGCAGTGTTTCTGTAAACTGAACACGCAATCGTACTTGAAAAACGGATGCGCAGGCCTATAGAAAAGCGATTAAGTTAAGGCGCTCTAGCAATGCATAGCAACTTACATTGAAGATAGTAGATTGCTCGGTTCAATGTATCATGCCAGCAGGTTGGATTAATATATTTAAGTGGTCACAAAGCTAGGAAGTGAGCGCGATGCTCATTCTGGAGGCTTAAAGTAGATTTGACACGGTAATTCAATAATTTTTGGTAGTCAAAATTAGCTCTTCAAGGGACTTTGCACGGAGTCAGCTGTATTTAACGCCACTTCTCAACACATTTTGCCAGAACGTTGGCCTACGAGGCCACCGATAGGCATAAACGCCGCCCGTCATTCGGCGCTAGGGAACTTGCAACCCTTCATCTAATTTTCTAGCAGGTATATTTTATGTCAACTTGTTTATGCCGCTTACCTAAAGACACCTGCTGTTATGCTGAAAAATACGGATTTGAAGATGACGACGGTAGCCTTAACATCAATTTTCTGTCTATGCTTGTTTGCTTTTTTGAAACCAGACATTTTAAACTTGAAAAGTTTTCTCGTATCTTATATATTGTACGATTATTTTATGCACTGACAACATTATATAGCTGGTTGTATGAATAGGTGAGCGTTACAAACAGTAAATGGGCGTATCGGCACTGATGACACAAATCTCTAACAACGACATTGAAATAGTCGGGAGTATCAGCTATGACTATGAAACAGACAGGCGTCCTACAAGGAGGACCAGCTTGTGCAAGCCCCATGCTGCATCCAGCCGAAGCTCTTTATCTACACAACTTGCACCCCTCGACAAAGGTTCCTTTCAACCGACAGTCCTACCTCCAATCTTTCTATCACAGACACAACATCGCCTTATACTGAGATCCCGTTCTGTTTCTTCGCCTCGTCTTATGCCGGCAGTCAGCTCCATCCGTCGAATGACGAGGCACCTCCATTTCGACTTCCGGCCCAACTTCCGTTCAAAAGAGAGGGACAAGCACAGAAAGACCAGCGAACTTCGCAACTTTTCAGTGGTGCGACCATCCCTAGCAGACTGCAGTCGTCGTCGACTATGTTACCGTATGTTCTTCACCAGCGGTGATGTTCTAGCTAGGCGTCATTTAAATACTACTCCAGCGGACTAAACGCAGAGCACAGAGTTCGCTTATGTCTGATGTGCGAAAAAAGGGCAAAGTTTTGTACCTGGTACGGCGTGGATGATTTTTGTGAGGAAAAGTAAAAACGGAGTTTTGGTCATTCGTTTTGTAAGCCATGCGAGGAATTGCCTACCTTCAAAGATGTTGCCATATGGGTGCTTAATGTGACAGCAATTTAGGCTTCATTACCACCATTTTCTTAATAGGTTTGTTTTATTCAATCACATAGTATAGGTTATTTGGGGAACTTGAACCTGCGACCCCAAATTTTTCAGCTAGAATTTTAGCTGTCAAAGATAACACAGCCACGCGAGTGATGACGACCACATATGGATCGAGGCTTTATAGCAAAATAGACGATTTTAATAAATGACACGTTTGCGATAGACTCCCTTTAAATATTTAGGTGTAATAAGACCGTAGCTTTTTCTTGCAATCTTCTTGCTGGAAAATAACAAAACACCTTAAAACTCTGCTGAAAAAGGACTGCACTACAGGCAAAGCATACCTCATTTGCAACACAATTTTAATTAGTGGAATTAATGAAAATAATCATATGCTATTAATACATATAAAAAGAACAACAAACTCATAATATCCACCACTTCAACCTTACGAATTTCTATCAATTTTTAGATGCGTTCCAGTGCTGCGGATAAAACAGAAGTTTTATGTGCCCTTTAACTGATATGTAGCCTATTACTTCGAAGGCATAGGGAGAGCTATTCTTCGAAACATGCGACTCTATCCGCTCAGACTAGATCCGATGACCTTTCGGTCTTCATACATACCATGGATCGGACTGGTTAAGAGGTCTCACTTGAAATCGCCTGTCTAAGTGGTTTCGATCTTCTGCTTCAAGAGGCAGGTGCATCCTCTTCCCGTCGGGAGCGACGACAAAGGGCCTGACTCCAGAAACATTAGTCCTAGCAGCCACTCAAGTATGGAGTGGGGATATTAAGTGGTCAATTGAGTTAATACCAGCAGAGAACGGCCCTTCTCTAGTATCCAGTATATGTACATGGGCACTTATCAATCTGAAGTCTTACCGCAGACGAATATGCGTACATCTTCAGAGCCTTGCTATTGACTACTTCAATTATGCATTATAGGGAAGTGAGCAAACAGATTCTACTTGTCTCAAATGATGACGGTCAATGAAGCCTCTGATTGAAAAAAGAGATTAAGGAAAAAGGGGCCGCAAGAATTTAGAGTCTGACAAAGAGCTCATACATACTTGAAATAGTTTGTGTGAATAAAATTCATATATTAGGTATAATTTACGCGCAATGAACTATTAGCTTTGCAGACACCTGCCGGAGACTGCTGGGATGCGATCACACCAGTGAGGCATGGGGTAATCCATACGGCTATTAGTGCCAATAGATCGTTCGAATACAATCTTTTTCTTCACCTTGCTACAGAAACAATTAAGCACGCAAGCTTGAAGTCTGAGGGCATTGTTTCCGCACGTTCCGTCCTCTAAGCGTGAACACGATCACTTCATAAGATCGCAGCTCTGTCTCCTGTGTCAACATATTGTTGTATCAATTCACTGATGGCATCCGATTTTATTAAAGGCTAAATACATTCCTATAGCAATAACGGGGTCAACGCGACCCCTACGCATAAATGTATCTGTAACGTAGTGATATACCCCATTGTTGACATCGCGACGCGGTTGGAACAAAATACTCGCTGTCTAATTCTTTGCTAGAAAACTTCACATTTGTGAAACCCCTACTTCACGTCAAGTTGACGTGTGCAGCCTTATCTTTTACGTAACAGCAGTAACACGTCACGTAATGACAACGTTCAGCATCAACAACTGTTCAGACTAACAACTATCATTTGATTATTGACAAATGCTGCAAAAGCAAGACATACGGTTTGCTATTTCGCATTCCCTATTCTATTTATTAAATTCCGTATTTTTTTTTATTTTAAATATTTTGCTCAATCCACAAATATAGAGAAAATAATCATTGTGGAAGATTTTGCTTACGTCAAATTAGGTAGGCACATAGGGAATACTAAATCTGATTAAAGAAAATACTATAAATATATTATTTCCGAAAATTATTTATGCATTTTCGCGCGTTCACCAATCTATAAACTTTCTCTAACCTATAGATAAAACTGTTTTCAGTAAAGCTATGAGGAACCATATCGCGCGTCTTGAAGGACACCCGATCACCTTCGGATGCTATAACCAGATAAGTTCCTCAAACACAGTTGACAGTATGGTCACATACCGCAGGATACCGTGGCTGCATGCCGAGGAAATCGGATGTTCCCTGACGTCACGTCCGGTCTCTGTCTTCCCTGAGCAGACGTCCCCTATCGCCTAGGTTCGGGAAGCTTCCGGGGACGATCCACCCCACACTGCGGGAAAAGCAGCGTGGTACGGACTACTCATGGACATTGATGAGTGCCTGCTTGGCCGCGAGTTCCTGGTGGCAAACATATTTTCTTGTAAGTACTATAGGCTGCTGGCTGCGTTTTAATGAAGGAAGGACAAAGCAAACACATTTTATAATAACGCTGTACCTGGGAAGTTAATAAGGTAAATGTTTCGTCGAAGTTGATTAAGTAAAAATAGGATTCTTCTGACAGTTGTCGCAACCTCTGCGGGTATTTTCCGGAGTCGATACTGAAACCTTCATTGTTTGACTTACAGGTAGTTCTTCTTTTGCTGCATTTTTATATGCAATAGATTAACAATGTGTATTGACATATATTTTTTGCGAAGTTAATTAGATGTTTTACGTAAAACTTTGCCCCTTGTCACACCCTCAAAATCTTTAGTCAATGGGAGGGTACATTGGAAATCGCGGTTTTCAATAGGTTTTTACGACTATCTTCAATATTCAAAGATTGAAATGCTGCACCTATTTGTTCTTGCGAGGGATCTAGCGGCTGGGGCTGTACATAGGGGTTTTGTCTGGGATCCAGGTTGTTCGGGTGGGCTATGAAAGTCAGGCGTAACCTCAGCAACTACAGGGATACGGCATGGCCCAGGTCTGCTGGGTCCCATACCTGCCCATTTCCCAGTTTCCGGTTGCCCAGGCAGCCCCCACTTCCTGTGGAGGGATGAAATGTGCTAAGTCAAACCAATAGCATACAACCACTTGTCTCGGACTACGCCACCCAGCTATAAAACGGTTTGAGCATAATGAATGATTCTATTGACTAAATTAAACGTTTCAAATTTTCACTATTGGCAGTACCGCTAAAGACTTCCTTAGATCGTCGGCCATTAGCACGATTTTCCAAACTATTCTCCACTCAATACAGCCTCTTCTAACCGTTACAGAGTCCTAATAAGATGAGGGATCGAACTACTATGCAATTACTTCGTATGTACAATCCGCTAAGTATCATCACGAGGCAAATGTTTAAAACCTGACAGCTTTCAGGGCATTAATCGTCGTTTCCGACGATGACGAGGTGAAAAGTTATCACCTTAATATGAAAAAGGTAACTGCGTGCAGCCGGTACTGCTATGAGTATCTTGACTTATCCAATGAAGTTCATTTACTCGAACGTAATTCGTAGCTTGCTATCACACGCTACCTTTTACAGGTTTGACTGAGTGAGCATGCGAAGTTCCATAGGCATTATCATTGCTATTAGCACGTTATCCAGCGTCGGTTACCGCAACAGAATCTCATGGCTGCGGAATAGACTATTGCTCTATGAGAGTGAGTACCACAATGTTCTTTTTCAGCAGAATTAACTATTAACGTTCACCAAACGTTATTTTTCCACCAGTTCGTTATCGAAACGGTCTTGCCGAGGAGAAGAACTCGAACCGAACGATATTTCGTCCAGCTAAACTATGAATCCGAAGGTTTTCATTGAATCTGAGACACGAACTAAAGTTGCTGCCTGTCGGTAACGTCAGTGTAATGACAAGTGGATCAGTTATAGATCGTCATCGGACCGATGGGCTCAAAATGTAACACGCATTTACTTAGCCTAGAATTGCCCAGACTCCCGCTTCAGTTGTCTTGTATTTGATTTGAAATTTGGCGCACACGCGCCCTTCAACAAGAAGCAATGGATAGCTTTCGAAGAGGCGGTCGACAGGGCGCAGCTTCTCAAAGTATTTCAACTTAGATATGGACACGCATTGGCGGAGTCGAACAACGCACTCGTGGGGAACCGCCGGCACAACAGGCAGACGAGATGGACAGAATACGATCTGATGACTCGGGTCAGGACTTCGGTTTCTTGAAGCCAAGTCTCGAGAATAGGCTTCGTAGCTCTGAACTTCAGTACGGAAATTGTGCTGGGATAATCGACAAATGAAAAGAGGCAAAAGCCGGTGTTAGGCTGTTGGAATATGACGACTGAAATAAAAGATCGTCCCGGGGTTTTCGTGGGGATATTTTGTACAGGACGACAGGATGCGACAAGCATCGCTAGTGACAGGAAAGAATTTGGACAGCATAACCTCATTCTTGTTCGCAGTTTTCGATGTCGACATCGAAAGCCTATCAAACGTCGCTACCACAGGCTTCAATGATGGATTTCGGCAAAGAGGAAACAAGGTGTCTGGGACGATGCTGACGGTGCGATGATTGTTGCCCAGAGGCCCGTAAAGGTTCGACTCCAGGCGCTGATGCGGACAACGAACAGAAATATTGAGTAGGAGAATGAGTTTCCTTGCAGCGGCAATAGCACCTCAACGATTTTACGAAAGCATTTTGCCGCAGTCAAAATTTTCGTCGTCTTTACTTCGCCACATCAGTGATGCTCCTGTTTACAACAGTACTGGCTGCACTGCCCGTCGAAGCATACAAACATTTACTTCATTCAAGGACTTCCATGCGCATTGTATATTTCCAGAAACATATTGAATGCAAACCATATGCACACATATAAGGGTAGTTGCTGCCAAGTATATCAGATAAGCTTTCTCGGAATTGGAACGCATACCAGCGATTAAATATATATATATATATATATATTTTTTTTTTCTTCTAAATAAAGCAATCTTTATATATGATTGTTATCATATTTTGTATATTCTTTAGTAGAAGCCAATCGCTCATCTACCCTTTTATAACTAGATATTGTGTATCATTACGTTAAATTGTTAATTCTCTGCGTTGATTTGCTCAGCTACTTATATCACCAAATAAGCTAGTATGGTCGAAATCGCACAGCCCTAAACGCGTTGTTCTCCTGAAGTAAGTGAAGCTGTGTCCTCTGCTGTATCTCTTTATCTCTGGGCTGGCGTTACACCAAGCCACGATATACATAGGGCAGACCAGTGATCAGCTCCACGTAGACAAACAGAGAAAGATATTAGAGCTACTATCGTATGCCCAGATTCCCCATGTTCGTTTACAGTTAGGTGGGTCTCGGCCTACCTACAGCGTACTACAGCCCTCTCGCCCCTGGCGATATAACCTATCTAACATTTCCAACTGTTACAGAGCGTTACAAATGTACAGACCCAGTTGAAGAGGTCTGACGGCGTATTCATTTCGCTTTGCTATCCGTTACGAGATATCTCCACGTTTGCATAGCAGCAGCTGCTTGTCAACGCTGTTCGAAAAGTGGACTTCTGGGAGTGAAGCTGACCAGATTGTTTATGTGTCAGATGGAATGGGGGATAATAAACAAACGACGGAAAATCCACATGTTCTTTGAGCATCGATCAGTCCCCACCATCGGTACGGATAATTATTACGAGAATATTTTATCCCGTAGATTGGCGTTGTTTATAACAATCAAAGTAAATATCGTATACGATTGATTCGTCTAGATGTGATCTAAAATCATCTCCGGTTGGATATATATTTTGTTTACATGACGTAACGTTTAATTTCGACCTAAGGTGATGAATATTCGGCCTTACCCGAACAGAACAGATAGTCTGTTTGGGGCATATATTTATCTGCGATGTATTTGCTGTGAAATAAACGAAAATTCTATATTTTAATAAGCCTTCTCCTTTGATGTGTTTCGTGAATTGGGCAATGGTAACGATATTACGCATCGTATAACCCCGGCTGAATAACGCTCTCACTGCGGTAGCAATTTTGTCAATGTAAAACGTTTAAATGATGTCCGTATATTGAAGTCGTAATATAATATTGAAGCGCATATACTTTGCCTAAAAAGAAAAAGCAAACGCTCTAAGTTTTCAGGGTCATCCTAATTTCAGTGTTTCGTACTAACGTACGACGGTATACCGGCTACCATATCAACGATACTGCGTATTTCAGCTAGTGTTCACGCAACAAAGTAATATTTTGTTTGCCCCAAAGTGAATGCGTGCATGTCGAGGGGTAAAGATTACCCCTGAACAAAATTCCTCGTAACGACTACTATAAAGTGAATGCTTCGAGGTTTACGGCTGGGACCACCAGTGGGCCGCATTACATAAAACAGCAGGCAATTCCGAGCTGCTACCTTCAATATCAAGCAGGCTTCGCTTAAGTGTACTTGATGTTAAAGACTTTCTTTTTGGGTGACATCATCGCTCAGAACACTTACTAGTATTGAAAACCATCCCCAACGCCTGTTTATACTCCGCAGAGGAATAGCATCTTTGGCGGATGGCCTAGAAAAGTATAAAATTTTTTTTGCAATTTACGGGTTTGACCGCCCAGCCCAACGCTTTTCAAAAGTATGACAGTATTCGTTCTTGGCTATGGTCCTACGACTTTTACTAAGTAGAAAAAAATCTTAAAATTCTGCTCCGTTTGATTTTATCAGCGCCAGGAAACATTGCCACTTTAGGGGGTGGCTGGTAGCCCCTCACAGCAGAGCGAATCAATCATCTGTCTACGTCTGGTTTCAAACTCGGACCTCACCTCACTACTGCTCATGTGTTTACGTTTAGCGATAGCCGTTAGCACAGTGCCGCCGTACCTCAGTTACTACCACCATCAGCTGTTTTACTACTAATAATAATTGTCATGTTATATTATGTATTCTTTATATATCCTTTTCTAAGTACGACTTCTTTTGTTTACTTAATCATTTACCCATTCTTTCTCGACTTAGATATGCTACTTCATAATATTTCCCATGGCCATAACATTCAAACAACTCACTGTACTATCTCGCTCTCCTTCCGCGACATTTCCGCCCTTCTAATAATACCCGATATACTGATATCACTGATCGTCAGAACCGCTGGTGTACTACCTGACACGCAACAAGCTCTAGTTCGTCTGACTACGATACAAACCATATCTGCCTACCATGGCTGATGCAGATCGACAGAAAGATGTCCGGGTATCAGATACCTTCTCTGAAGCAGGGAGAGAGAGAGAGAGACAGGGCTTTTTTCAATTCTCTTCTAAAAGCTAGCTCCTTCGTCTCCCTTTCTCATTCCTACTAAGTATATGGTACTGCTCCACAAAGCGTTCCCGCGATTTCGAAACACTCGCGAGCAGTTTGTGAGGAGCTCACGAGCACACGAGTCAACGACTCGTTAGCACAGAGAACACGCACTACCTCATTTGTATTTAGGATCACTTTATCGCTTCTGGCCGACCGGGTCGGGGGTCTAGCCGCCTAATCGATGGTCGGAGGCAGCTTCTGTTGGGGTTGATACTGCGTATAGTCTGCGGTTATCGCATGCGACAGTAGATTATATATATGTGTAGATGATATGCTGTAATGATCTCGAAGTGATCGCATTTGCCGCTGCGAGTTTAAAGCTTAGTGGACATCATCTCCCCGCATCAGAGCTAAGTTTCGACCGCCGCGCCGGCTATATCCGGCATCTGAGGTAAAAGCTGGCTCGTATTTCACCTATGAGGACTAAAGTGTGAGAGCTAGTACTGCGGTTATTCACCAAACGAAAGTGAAATCGCTCGTGATTTAGTCTCATGAAAGCTTCGCGGAGATGCAATCGAAAATGAAGTTACAAACGAGTCTTGATCTAAAGGCCATTGGTTGACGCCGCACGTAATACGAGCGAGCAGAAATATACGCCCGAATATATAATGTGAAGATTATCTTACATCTGCTTTGTTCTCCTTTATCGACAGATGTTTGCACCACATCACCTGTCGGATTTATACAATGAATACTACTCTGAAAGCAGGTGTTCGGCAGGAGTTGCAGGGTATTTGCAAATGGCCTCGGTGCCTCACTTGAATTGCTTGCTCTCTGTCGCAGTCTTGCCCTTATCCACTTCCAAGATGTCAGACGCTAATAATTCTATCATAGATCTCTTTCTTAGGTATCGTCGCCGACTTTAGGCGTTTCACTATCGCGTCTGGTCCGTAACTTTCTCCATCACTAACAAATCCCGTCAAGTTCTTGCTTGATGCTTACCGTGTCTGGAGTACCTTTCGTTGCAAGATTCAGTTACCCGCCTTAGTAAAAAAAATTCATGATATAAATATCTGAGCCCTGTACATACGATATAATCTGGGTAGGTAAAAAAAGATGTAACGTTTTTACTACGGAGAATAACTGGCGACGTTATAACGATACCATAATGAAGTAACAATTAAATGGCATTTATTTCCTCATTATTATTTTTGCGCGTGGTCCAGGGTATACATGTTATATTATTATATGATCACTGTAGGGTTTTTTGTATACTGCAAACAGACTTTTCCTTAGAACCACTGCATTCGGTCTATATGTTTTTTTCGTTTCCGGGGAAGGATTCGAGGAGATTGTTTACCTGCTTGCTCTTAACGCTGTCCAGCTCAGGTCGCGGCTGATAGATGAGTTAGACTCTTTGCAAAAGCGGTTAGCGCCGATATCAAGCTCATATTGTTCAAATGTTTAGTAAAATCCGGAAAAAGAACGTTTGGCTGTGAGGCAAAAAGTTTAATTTTGTGCTCGGCTAAGGTACAGGTAGCGACAGTGTGATTCACTCGCAGGCCGATGAAGTCCAGTGTAACCACTAGGCCAGTGGTGCGACCTATGTATGAATCCAAAAGGCAACTTTCTACAGGGTGTCATTAAATAACTGTGATGTTGTGCTGGAGGGCTTTCTCCGAAAGCCCCAGGATACCACGATTTATTTACCGATTGAACAAGTGGCACCAATATTGGTTGCGACCCATTGCACTAGAACGACTACGGTTCATCTTGTGTGGTACCACGCGTCCTTAAAATCTATAGCGTTAGATTCGTGCTATGTGTACTGCCTTCAAAAAAAAAAGGTTTCCTTTGACGATAGCGGTCCCATAGCAATTCATATTGGCTGTCAGAGTAGTGGTTCAAATGGAAGCTTGCTTTTGGAACGGGAACCGTCGTATTTTGTGTTGAACCTGTATGCCTTTGCTTTCACAGTTGCTTTCTGGACTTTATGAACCTAAAATTAGCTGAAAGTGAAAACGCGACGTTTCCTCGGTAGGATGCGTTTTGTACTCTGGATCTGTAGCGTCGAATGAAGTCTAATGAGGTGCCCATGTCAGAGAGAGTGACGCGCCTGACACGACATGATCAGGAGTTTCACTAGGAGAGCCCTGTGTTGAGAGTTCAGCGTGGCCAATTAGGCCTCAATATGTGGTAGGCACTTAGGAAGCCATGTTATTGTTTACAAATCGTGTGATGCCTATTGATTGAATCGCTCGTTAGAGAATCGAAAAGGCGCGAACTTTTCGAGTAGTGATGAATCTGCGCCCTCTATTGCCGTCGTCTTTATATCACACTTCTAGTCAACTTCTGCTTTATAAGGCAATGTTTTTCTGGTAAAATTTCCGTTATGTAAAATGGGAACTTTCAAACATTACATATTAGTTAAGGCTCGGTTGAAGTTAGAGGGAACAATGGTTAAATAAAGAATATAGCCAGTAACCCAACGTTGGAAGCACTTGTTTTCCCAAACCGATTGCCAATTTACGTTGAATGAGAAATTAACAGCCTGAATTATTTTTGCCCTAACAGCCACAATGGAGATCACATTTTGGACGCTGGTTATCTATGGCCTGCAAGGTTCTGGGCATCCAAGACCGTTCATAACGAACAAGCAAAAGTTATATAATGAACTCATGTTCAAAAACGATGCAATGTCGATCTTATAATATTTTAGGTATCCTAATAATAGCTTAAGGCTCGAAAGGAATGCTAGACGGTCATATTTATAGAAATATCATATTAGACAATTTTAGCGTTTGGTAATAGCTGCTTGTGAAAGCGTTGGATACAGGCATACGGCAGCAGCTTAAAGCAAATAGGCTGCTTTAAGCAAAACTGTGATCACAATAAGTAAGTTGAGGTAAAAACTAAAACTTGAGAGTTTAAATTAAATAGGCACGGGTTTTACCACGCCATTATCGACACTTCTCCTGGAAGGAAAAACAACAGACAATCGAAAGCCGTTAAGCGTTAATTGTAAAGGTTTAGATTCGGTGCATAATATAACAACAACAAGTTTCCGTTATAAGTTTGCTTAAGTTGCCAATGTGGGACAAATTCTACTCTAGATGGAATGAAGATAGGTCTTGCTAAAGGATTTAAAATTTGGAAGTTTAATAGATAAGAATAATTAAGTTTATTATTATCAATTACTTCTTACTTTACAGTATTTGGGTATCCACTTTTCACAAAACGTATTTAACAATTCGCATAAAACTAAAAAGTAAACGACCTAATACCTTAATTTTAGAAAATGTGGATCTGATTTTCCCATCAAAAGAAGCCTTCAACCTTTCTAATAAAGAATAAGTTAGGGTTGAAAGAGTGCAATTGACCTTAACATGCGTTTACCTTTCGAAATTTTTGCCCATATGCTGGCATTAGTTCAGCGAGATCTGAGAGCAATATCCCGATTCTGCCCTCGAATCAAACTTTGACCCGACCTGCAAAGCGGAAACTAGACCAACCTACGTACTGTGTTATTGTAATTATTCTCTATTTCTATCGTCGACAAGGAGACTATAGATCACTTTACCCTATAGTTTAAAGACGTCACAATTGCTTACTTATGTGGCGACCTTGAAGCTTTGTCAAGTCATGAGATCAAAAGTCCCCTTGAGTCTTAAGATATGCTGGACTCCATTGTAGAGTAGAGGATGCCAGGTCCGGGACAAAAGTCATTTTCCGCTGCACTAACAGTCTTCTCATTAAATTGTTTAAGGCCAATTGCGCTAACGTCAACATCAGCCCGCACCAGCGGCAGTGTCCACGCTTATTCCGATGCGATCCCAGTCGACCACAACAGCACAATGATATCGTCTCATTGCCCTTCTTCTTACTCTGAATTATCAAAAGCTTCCGAAGTCGAAAATCTGCACCACGAAGTCTATCAGAGCAGCGCTTTGCAGGCGGAACGTCGCACATTATAGTTCAATGGACGAACGTGGCAGTTGCAATCGCATGTACATACAAGGCAGGCGTCATATTGTTCTCGTACACGGGCACACACACCATTATGAGCTTTTTGGAGACACACCTCAGTGGTCTTACTAGCAACGGGCTAAAGGCCTGGCTTACTAGAGACGTGAATATCGCCAACGACTCGGGTATAGCCCCCGCTATCAGCATCTCAGCGAGCACCACCGGGCCGAAGGCGGAGTTAGGGATGCCCACACAGTGCTTCTGACGGTGCTCTGCTATCTGATTGGCCTTCTTTGCTGCGGTCCTCTCCCGCGCCAACCTCTGCGGACCCGCCGCCGCTAACACCCCGTACGAATTTGCTTCGTTGTCTCTGATTGGCCTGCGCCAAACACTTCCCCAGCCCTATTTAGCCCCCTAGACCCCTATAGAAACTCCTACGGTTGCTACCCCTGCTCATCTTTTCAAGACTGTAGTTCAAGCCAAGTTACTAGCTGCGCTAGCTTTTCTTTTGAGTGAGATTGCAGCAGGACCCGGAGCAGGGGGTGCGACTTCGCGCATGCGTCACCATCAGCTGCTGACAGCTAGGGTCGCGTCAGCCTCGGCTGCGGTCTTCGATTTGCTGCAGGCGCTAGCAACGGCGATATGTGCAGGGCAGAAAATGTTCGGACCAGCTCCAGCCTCGGAGCCTACCTTCCTGCCAACCAGCCAAGTCGTCAGGGTTACTAGCAGCCACACTAAGGTCTGGTTATAGCGGAAGGAAGTAAGTACTTCCAATAGGCTGGCGTGTTCAGGACACACCGGACGTACGGGAGCAGCATTGCAGGAAACGATCGACTGACGACGAAACCGACCGACCGACCGACGGAGACCGACAACGGGCCAGGATTAGCAGGATCAACGTTCTGACGCCGTTAGCATCAAGCAAGAAACGGATGAAGGAGCGAACGGCGATTCCAACAGGATACATCAACGGGCCGCTATAGTTAGATGGCGCAACCAGCTCCTATTGACTAAAAGATTAACCGAAATAGCACTGGCAAGAGAGTGAGACGATCTCGGCTGCCGTCGAAGACTGTTGGGAAGAAAGGGGCCGCGACAAAGACATCAAGAAACGTGAGGCCTGATCGCTGCCTACTGGACATGCCTGTTCGGCCCGTAGCTGGACTAAATGGTGAACAGACTGTGTGAGTAAATTCCTCCGTGTGTTGGCTACCGTAACGCTGTCGACATCCGTCGAAATCTGTGGAAAGGTTTGCAAACGTCGCGGTTGCCCGGTTCCCCCTTATCCGACGGACGGAGAATAGATCAGTTGAAGTATAAGTATATAAGCCGTAGTGTACAAAACATCGCGCGCTGGCCTCCACCGAGCTTGGGGTAGTACCGTAAGGCGTTGTTATCAATCACCCTAACTTCCCCCAACGATTCTCCCCTTTTAACGACGTGAAAGACCACGTCGACAGCGGACACGGCAACGACAACGAAAAAGTAATAGCGATACTAGAACCCATAGCAGCACCTGCAGGGAGTCAAGGATAGCCATCTCCGGAAAGGCATACAAGCACAGGGTAAAGCTGTTCCTGACGGACCCGGGAGCCGGAAGACGGCCGGAAGAAACGACAAACCCCTGCCGGCCTTTCCCTGTTCTTGGTCGTTTATAAACAACATTCGTTATTTTGACAGGCATCACCGCCACTTAACAGCTTCGGTAATGATAGTGCTTTGGAATGAAAAGTTCCTTGTGATTAAGCGACACCTTGAGAGAATCAAGTAAGTAAACCAGTACTATTTTGTCTGTACGATTGTCCCAACTCTATCGGGCAACCCCACTGCAAACAGTGTTGTGCCAATTAATGGCAAGGTCGTCGTATTCTGCGCTGCGAAACCCAATCGACCGACTAGCTTCCGGCGCCGCTTATACATTCATTCATAGGAGGATATGTCCCTCTTATGGGTCGACGAGCCAAACGAGTTTCAAATAAACCGAGAAAGTGACTTCTCCAGCATCTAGTATTCATAAACGCATCTGCTTATGTTGACACAGTTATATGATGGACAAGAACTAAGTGTGACTCGTGTCTAATAAATGAACTATTGCACTCAGGTCGGTAGCAATATATAACCTATAGTGTATCAAGTGGTGTCGCTAAAAGAGATTCCACTGAGAGTAGCGAAAAGTTCGATTTCATTGAAAACCGACCGATTTGGTAACTAACAAAAACCAAATCAACTTCGAACTTTGAGTAAAGGCTTTCATTGCAACCGGGATGATGCTCACAGGTAAGTGAAGTTCATATAACTCCAAGTTCCATTTGTTCGGCTGATTTGTGTATGTGTGCGTGTATGAATGCTTGTAATATGTAATACTGATACGAAGAAATACGATTGTGTAGCACAAGGCTACTGGAGCCTACTAGATCCACTGATAATATATTAGACCTCAATTTACCTCAGGGGGGTGTTTCAGGCCATAACGTTAGGTTGTATATAGAGTAGAAAGGCGCGATTTGGGTTCTTCTTCAGAGAAACTGCGGGAAGCGGTCGATGTGAATCGATGAGAAAGTTTCTAACGTCATCGTAAGTATAACGTAAAGTTCACATAGCAAATAATGCTTTCGACACTGTTAATGCATATTTATTTTTAGGACTATCCAAAGAGCCACTTGGAAAAGGAATAACTTAGTAACACGAAAGACACATGGGGTCTGCTTAACACTAAATTGGATACTAGTTCACTAATTGTATTGCTTTCTATATAAACGTAAATTATAAATATAAAATAGTAATTATAAAATATAATTAAATCAATGACAAAACAAAGGTTGAGCGAACTTTACACAATTAGCTTGTATTGTTTTCCTATATTCTAATGCCAGTTTCTCTACAACTGGTCAACGGAGTTAGAATAGACGATGAAATCTCAAGTTTTCAGTAATCTCAAAATTTCAAGTAATCATTTAGTCTGAAAATATAATACCTAGGCAGGCCCTTAGGAGCAGAGGAAAAATCACTCGAATTAATTTAT
>NW_019213992.1:0-48390 GCF_002532875.2 Varroa jacobsoni | reverse complement strand
AGGGCTAACTTCAACAAGATAGATCTGTCTCCACTGAGCAAAGTTAACTGATAGGCAATAGGCAATACAAATTTCGTCTAAGTTTCTCACAATGAGTATTTAAATTTCAACCAAATAAGACTCAGCCGATGGCAATAAACTGTTATCGACTGTAGCAGTGCGTGAAGCTCTTTCGCCAAAGCCCTGGTACTTGATATAAACTACTCTGCCATATTCATATTTTGGCTGGATTCAAGGGAACGGAGGCTCTTGAACGAAGTCAACACAATTTTTTTCTGACACATACGTCCTTATCTGAGCTGACTCAGGTCTAAAATTAATATCTCGGTTTAATGTTTGGTAATATGGATGTTTATTAACTATAAAATCCCTGTTTATTAACTGTAAAATGATTTTACCAGTTCTTTTTCTCTCGGTTCTTTTTTTTTTGTTTCAAGTACTGATGCAATTTAAATAGACGTTTACTTAAGTTTACATGTATAATACGTACATAGATGCAACTCCATTTGTCCGCCTGTACTTCACTAAGGTACCATTTGTTTTGGCATGACCGGTTGCCGGTCATGAAAGAAAAAGTTACGGTTTTTCACGCATGCGCCAACAGTTCATTTATAGCTTCGTGATTTAAATTTAGAAATGGTATCTTTAGTTAGGTATATTAATGGAGATCTCTATTCTTTAATCAAACCTATCATTTACAAGACGTAAAGGCGTTAAATGATGTTCTAGCCTCTTGTGAACTTAATTCGCATACATTGAGTTCTTCAAGCTGTGACGTCAAGCACGACGAAAAGTAGAGGGAAGCAAGCTTTTTTACTCACACAGTGATCAGTAGATAGTGATAAAACAAGATGCATAAGGAAAACACATGTTATTTATTAAATAACAAAATGAAATTCTAACAGGTCTTTAGTGGACATGAGACAATAGACGAATTCTTTAGTATCCACTGCGCTGGCGTACTAACATAACAAATTATGCCGACGCTCCATTAGAACGACGAAATTCATTGTCTGCCGTTCCCAACACAGGATCGCTCGTACTCATCCGAAGTAACAATCAAACATCGACGAACAGAAACACCTATATTAACATGTTCCTTTAAAGACTTATATCCATAGCATAATTATCACAAGCACGCTCCACTGTCGGCAACCAGCCATCGTGACGCCAAGGGGCATTTGACAGCGGCTCGTTTCTTGGAACGCAGTCTTAGTGACGCGTCAACAACGAAGCCGATCAGCGCTGGCGCACCAGTCAACGCGCGTTTACGTATCCTCCATCCCTCTTTTTCTTTCTCACCCATGGCTGAGGCTTTAGGTATCGTCTACATCGAAGACGCTTGGAGCGTGTCACTTTTTATATCGAACACGCAAACTGCAGACACGATGCAAACGTCAAAGTGGTCCGCAATGGCGTCCGTTAGACGGAGCCACTGTAGTCAACATCCAAGGTCCATCCCTTTCCCTCGCATGGTTACGGAAACATATGTAGGCCCCTCTTCTATACGTTCTGTGATTTGCCCTTGCACAGCGACAGCTTTTGAGACATAATTCGTATAGTTAGGGGACTAATCTGATTAGGTTCACTGTCTAAATTTGAAATGAAATAGAGTTTAGACCCCTTTTGTGTCTGTCGGTTATCAATAGGCGTATACACACAGCAGATATAATCCGGATCTGATCTGGTTAGCAATGGTCGACAGCAAACACAGTTACAGTCGAAGAAGAAAGCTAAAATAGTTGATAGCAGGTTTCGACCTGATTCGTTTGAAGTCTGCATAGAACAGTTTCCTCGGTGTCTAAAGATAACGTCGTCATCTTTCGCTGTGAACTCTACCACCGATATCATGACGAATGGCGCATGTGTCGAAGTTTAAGAGCATTATGTCCTTTGCAGTTCGTTCCTTACGGACTATGTCCTAAAAATTCTACCGGTTTTTAACGAGCCTATAGCTATCACTCACTTCCAAAATATGTCGGTGAAAATTATTTCACCTCAGAACATTTCCTCTTACTGTTAGTTCGTTTTTTGATAGTTGCTTTTAATTAATATTTAAAATTTCAACGGAATTCTGATGTAATGATTATATTAAGTTATGGCTCATTGACGCAGATGCTCTAAAACTATACGAAAAACAACACGAATATAAGCTTGTATGAATAATCCTTATTTCGGCCCTTCGTCCTTGCTCTGATTGCATGCCGTCCTTTTTTTCGTCAGAATCAAACTACCGCAGTTCATGGGCAGGTCGGGCTTCGCCATCGCCCCCGCATGGGGTAGGCGGCGTCGCTGGAGCAGGCGTCCTTGGCAGTGGTCAGATTCAACTGTGGCAATTTCTCCTTGAGCTGCTCTCCGACTCGTCAAACGCGAGTTGTATCGCATGGGAAGGCAGTAATGGAGAATTCAAACTCACTGATCCTGACGAAGTTGCCCGGCGTTGGGGCGAACGAAAATCCAAACCCAACATGAGCTACGACAAACTCTCCAGGGCCTTGCGCTACTATTACGACAAAAACATCATGACAAAGGTAAATGCTTTTTTTTTTTCTCAGCACAGATCTGAAAGAGGTCTTCGAAAAAAATTGTTTGTCCTATGTACCTGGGATTACAAAACTGGACCGTGCCCATTTCTTTTAGCCCATATAGATCTGCGAAGGGAAACGATTACTTTGCGCGTTTGGAGCGCCTATGCCGGACTGAAGTGTGCTTGTTAACGAGTTTTTTAAGCTCATCAGTCTGTATTTGCCCTACATCATAATGAAGCATAATACGTCACCGTAAAATAGTTATATATATATGTATATATATGTCCATACAACCCGTAGACGAAAAGGGATGCGGTCGAAGATGTTTTCTATTTTTGCACACTTCGATATTTACTTAGCACAACTTTACCTTGGTATCTCTTCGGTTGTATTGGAAATTTTACATATATAAAAATTTGACAGGTGCCTCTTTACATGACGCTGCTAGAAATGTATTTGCTTTAGCTAACTGTACAATAGCGTTCTCCAGCTGAGCGTACAAATTCGCGCAAAATTATCAGATATTATTAACGTTTTTAGTTCCCTGACATCTGCTATTTTCCCGCCGAAACTGTTACTCTAGTAGAAGCTAAAAGAATCTGTTTAGTTCAAGATCCTACAGCCATCTCTGTTCGAATTTCCTTCCAGCATTGCATTTCCATACGCTTTTCGCTTGCATGATGCCATATACGATGCATAGCATGTAACGCACTAGATTGGAGCGGTTCGCAAATTTCCGCGATTTTAGCTGGTTTTCTGTCATTGTCACTCCAGCCTGAGATGAAACTCGTTTAGATCCTGAGTGAAAGTTGCTTGTCTTTACAAGCAAGCCTGGCGTAGCCATGGAGCAATATGCTTCGCGCAAACGTTCTCTTCTTTGTTGAAACGCACGTTTCTCCATCTCATCGTTTCCTACTGGCAGCTAAACACTTAGGTACAGATAACCCTTTTATTGGTTTGCATTGACGTTCGTTTTTCCGTTCCAATATTTTTACCGTTTACTGTCAAAACTTACAGGTGCACGGTAAGAGATACGCTTACCGCTTCGATTTTCAGGGTCTGGCTCAGGCAACACAGCCGCAGGGTCCCTCGACTTCGCTGGGGGTAAGTCCGTCTTCTCTGGACTCCGTGTCCGGCATGGTGGCGTCCTCCATGGGCATGAGCTCTTCTTCTGTTGGAGCAATGGGCACTGCCGTTGGAAGCGTTGCATCTGCGGCCGCTCATCATTCTGCTGGTTACCACTTACCGAGTAGGTACCATCAGTATCACCAGGCGCCAGGATCAATGACAGCTGCCCACAGCGAGCTTTTCGGCCAATCGGCGAGTTCTTACCACGCGGCAGCTCATGCCAAACTACATTTCAATTCAGCTTCCAGCATTTTTGCTCCCAATTACTGGTCTACCAATGGGAGTGAGTTGTACTATGGCTTAAATAATAATCACAATGGTAATATAATAATACTGAAATTGCAATTATATCTAATGGGTCAGTTGCACCAAAAACAGTAATGTATTGTAGTAACTAAAACATTAAGGTAATAACATAATTTTCAGTTTTTATGCGTATTTTTTCTATCAATTAAGTTTGGAAAATAACTGTGTTTAAAAAAAAACACTGCGTACTTAGCTCAGTATAGCTTTATTCTAAAAATTAACTTTATTTGAAATGTCTGAACACTGCCAACGATCACAGGCAACAACTAACTTTCACTGGAATATATCGTGCTCAGCGCACTTTTCGAATCTTTGCACGTTATTAACTTTATAGTTTTCTTTTTAAGATCGATAAGTTCAGATTTTCAGTCTTAATGCTGTTTAACATTTCAGGTGTATGGGAGCCTCCTACGTGTAACAGTAGTAGCTATGGCGCCTCATCCTACGGAGGCTGCCCATGGCCCACTAGCTCCACGAGTATGGCCAGTTCATCCTCGTTTTCCGAGTGACACCGATTGTTACCGTTCGGAACGCAACAAATGCCCCACTAACAGAAATCTGCTCGAAAACGGATTTGTCAAGCAAGAGCAGAATCTGGTATACTTGTCTCCGAGAAATTCACCGTTCCCTTCTTCTGTCTATAATCACAAGGTGGATATGATCAGAATGAAGGGCCATACTGGTTCATACTCAACGTGTCCGCGCCCGCAGGTACCATGAAACTCAACACAGAGTAAGCAGAATGTCCTAAAAGGAGGAGTGTAGCGTCAGCGATTGCGCTGTTATATGGTGTGCGACGCGACATGGCAGTAAAGTCCTGATATAGCTTTTGGGCCCTTCACAAAGAATTCCATTATTTCAGGAAGGCCAAGTCCTGCTGAACTGCGAAAGCTGAACGTAGCAGGCAGTAACGTTCACACTTAGTCATAGAACATCGTCAATGCTAAAATGAACTTGAAGACTGAATGTAAACAGATGTTTATTTTAGTTTTCATCGCACACCTGCCATCTTAGACTGTGATATTTTCCATCCAGAAGAAAACTAACTTAAGGTCCTGATCGTGATTCCGGGCTAACGCCATACCAACGTTGTCCCGATGAAGCGATCGTTCCGCCACAAACTCAGGCCACAAACTCTCAGGCCTCACGATCGCATCATTTCCGTGTATCATACATAATACTAATAAATATACATATATATATATTAAACGTAACATGAAAAAAGAAAGCGTTCGAATCAATGATTTGGCATGACGAAATGCTAAATAAAATCCGGCTCAACTGATGGGGGCCACGCAATGAAATTTATAGAAACAGAAAATAACAATGAAAACGAGCGTTGCCATGAATTGCCAATAACAACCATTGACTATTAGGATATCATATGTATGATAATGATGAATATAATATATTTGCAATAATAATGAACAGTAAAGTAAATAAACATCATGACAAAAGTAAAAATGGCTTAATTAGTTAATTCAAGATAGTGAATTTGTTATTTTTCAGTCTAGGATTAGATTCATACGGACCTTATTTCTGTGCTAACACAACTTAAACTGGACCTAATGGTAGGTCATAGCAGTCATTGGCCTATTGACCGCGCATATCGATTAAATGATACATATCTTTTATAAACTCATTCATCTTCAAAACTTTCTTAAACACAATAGACTTATTATTCCAAGAGAATATAGCCATCTTGCTAACCGAATTGTATGGAACGGTCGTTCAGAAACGATCTGAAATGATCTCGCAAATCATTTACAAATTAAAAGGAATCTTCCCATTTTAAAGGGTTCATAACTTATGCGTGTGGGTATGCGTATAACAAAAATGGCCTATCCATAGGAAAAAAAATTGTCCTATGATTAAAGGCTGAGTGCGGTGTTAGTTCCACCTGCAATACAATTTAAATTGAAAACAAGAAGCCTTAGGTAGTCTGATATTCGGATATTTTTCTGTTCTCCAGTCAAATCTTTTACCAATTATACTTCTATTCGACTAATCTTTATGAAAACATCCAAACTCTATCCAGTTCTATATATAATGTTTCACAATTTAATCTTTTTCATTGGGCTTTCCTAAATGTCTATTCTACTGTCTCCACTATCATCCAAGCTCTACCCTGCCTTCGAATAATCCACCTATTGTCTTATGCTTGTCCTTATTAGATCCACAATTGCTCCTCCAAAAAACCTCAATACAAACCCCTTCTTCATGAACCTCGGAATGTCGCCGTGTGCTCTCTTTGACATCATCTTCATGACAAAATGAACATCGATCACGGTAGATCGCTTCAGACAACGTCGCTACCGTTCCGTTTACATCGATCCGTTTGAATGGAACTGTCGTATAGAAAGTAGATTTTTGGTTTCATTCCTATCTCAATTCTACGACATTTCTCATTGCTTCGTGCGTACGCGGATTTTAACCGCACGCGCTGTCCCCCTGGCTGACGCGTTTGCCTCGCCGAGGTTCCCATTAGTTCAGACTCTTCGACGAGCTTTATGAAACCTGAGGGTTGTGCTCACGCCTCCTCCCGCCCTCCACACAATGGTATTACGCCCTCCCCATCGTGGTCAGCTGGTGCCCACTGAAATCTGAAACGACTTCCAGCTCGCTTACCTCACCATCACCATGAACACACTCGCATGACAACACGAGTTTCCCGTTTGTCGCCCGCGAGACCTCACTGCCATGACGATCTCGTTTTCGAGCATTTGCCACCGCCAGACCCATAAGCAGCGCCGCTCTTCGCTGTTATTAGGCAGCACTGAACTTCATCAACGCGTTCTCAGTCCCTTTGATAAATGTCGCTTGATATCGTGACGATGTCCGTACTGGGAAAGGGATGGATACAGCATACGAGTGAGCCTGACGCTCTTTGAACAGCTCCTTCGCGTCTTCACCTTTCACGCTTGCCCGTGCGAACATGATACGAAAACACGTCGCACACGACATCTATGAAAATATCCCTGGGTTATCGTGGTTGGTGTTGTTAACATTGTCGATGTGTCCCGGTTTCACTCGTGTGTCGGGGAAAGTTTGGGTGATAAGGCCTTGGATGAACTACAGGACAAGGGCTCACAATAGACGGGTCATCATTCCTAGACAAGCAGTACAGAGTTAGCTTTTGCTGCCGAAAAACTTCGAAAACTATGATAGGCAGTTGCATGAAGTCCATGTGTAAGCGTTGGTCCTACGAAAAATTATAGGGGACACATCGAAAGTCCTACAAATAGAACTGACGATACAACGTACTAAGTTAATGCTCATTTGGCGCTTTGTGTTATATGGAAGCATTTATTACAGCTGTGAAATTGTGTATAGGATTGGGGGAGCCGCTATGAGCCAACTGGAGGTGACGTATTAGGTTCCGCGTTTTACGTACGCTACTGCCGCTTGACGTTGCTACTTAAATGCGTTTAATGTGAGAAAATAACTATGTTGCTTAACAAAATGGCGGCACGAAACAAAGTTAGAGAAAATTAGGAGGCGACCTGTATGTGTCTGATTAGGAAATGTTGTAAACTATTACGTCCCGATATTGATGCTATTGATCTAAGTGGTAAATGAACTGGAGGTTGAAAGGTCATAAAACCAATTTTTATTTAGTATAATAACAAATAATTTTATTTATTTATGCCCGTACACTTCAAGAGCCGCGTCCGCTCGTTCGTGCAACCTGCATTGTAATGCTAAGCAGAAAATCAATGGGTACTACATACGGCGTGCAGCGGCATTTGTCGTGGCCATAACGCAAGCTGTAATGTACTTCTCTGCTAAACTTCAGGGGCACGTGAAGTGGTCGAAGTTCAAACTCCGGTGCAGACAAACATCGTACACACAAGAGAATTTAAGATTCTTGTTTATTTACAAAGCGTTTCCGGATAATTAATTTTACGAAAAAAGGTCTAGATGATGGCGCACATTGAAACGCAGCCTATTCTTTCCAATAGAAGGGTGTTATAGTTATATACCATTATTTTAATTTAATTTAAAAGTAGAGGCCACAACAGTTTTGATACTAATGCAAAAAAGTTGGCAAAAAATGAAAAACTCAAAAAATTTATTAAATAAAATATCACAATTCTTGCTGTGAGATATTTCGCTTCGTACCAGTATACCGCACGTACAATCGTCGCATTATTTGCTCCCAAGTAATATTTTTAGATACTGGACGAGCTCTCGCAGCGACCAACGATTACTACATATGGTTCATCCAGGCGCTAGTATTGGGTTCGTTTCACATTGGCCCGAGCCTGTTTGCTGTGCCTGCTACCGCGTTTGTTCGAAATTAACCGACGTTCCCGCCACCGGAAGTGCCCTAACCGGATGTCAGCTCCCCCCCCGTCCCTGATCCCCCACCACCCCATATCGTCCTAGTCATCATTGCTCGCTTAGACAGCCCCGTTGTCTGGACTCGGAAAGGTCTATGGGGCAGTGTGGAAGTTGGCAAAGGCACGAGTCGCCTCCACGGATCATCTCGTGACAAGCTATCCTCCCTGTGTTAGTGCGCGTCTGTCTGTAAGCACGGGGCAGGGCAGTCTGTTCGGCACGCAAGGACATGCCTATAGGTTGCGTCCCCCTAGGGATGACAGGGTGTATCCGAGTGACTATGTTTCTGTGTGCGAAATCGTAGGTTAGTTATCAGCTTTGGCCTGCCTTTCTCCTTCTCGATCTTTTTATCTTTCCTTTTCGCCCGCTTGCTCTTGGTCTCTGCCCTGAAGAGAAGCCTGCAGGGGTTTCTCGCTGCGGACTCCTTTACCCCCATCGCCATTACAACGGCGGAGCAAAGCGATGTACAACAGACAACACATGATCGTATTTCGGACTTATATCTAAATTCTAAGCGATTGCTAACCCTAATGTCGTTTTCGAATCTCTACTGCGTGTTGATGCTGTACCAATCCAGACCCGATCTTTCGCGAGTAGGTTCCATATTACCGAGAATTCTGCTGGCTTCGCTAGCTATGGCCGTATCTCTCGTAATTTCGATCTCTACCTAACACAGAGGACAGTCATCTTTCTGAGGTACCGCAAAAGCTCAGCGCTCCGTTCAGACCAAAACAGAAGTAAGGGTGTGGATAGACGCCATGGCTGCCGCCGGGGGCGTGAGCCCAAAGCTACTGCCGCGTCGAGCAAAGTGCAGTAAGGGACAAAAGACTAGATGACTGATCAGTTCGTCCAACAGCAGCTACGACGACCACGATAACGACAACGACAACGATGAGCATCAACTTACTTCAGATAGTAGAATCCGGACAAACCTGAAGCAGAAAAAGGCCGTGCGGTAGGAATTGGCAAGACGTTACAGGCTAAGTAGCTTTCATTGCCGTAACAGGAGGTGCACGGCGAAAAGAACTCCATAGGAAGCTCACAGAAGACGGTTAGCCAACCTTTGCCTTTGTCGGGCAATCCAGAGACAAAGTGATGAAGTTCGCCCGCAATAGAATAACGTACATGGGCCTGCTGTCTAGGAGAGGACACGGGGAAATGCGGTGTTGTCAAAGCAGCCGGGGGCTCGTGTTCACTTTATCTTCTGCCTGACGTCGCACAAAAGCTTCATGCGCTGCTGCTGGTAGTCGCTCTCAGCGCATACTTACTGTAGTAGATGGCTAGGAGCACTACCTCAACTGCGGTTCCTTCGCTGGCGGCGCCCTATCCGAAATCTTCAAAAAAGAGGCAGATGGGAAAAGGGAAAAAACATATATCAAGGGAGGTTGCTCATAGCATAATGTCTGTCCACGCCCACGTGATCTCTCATGCTCTCTACGCTGAGCCAGAGGACTGAGCCGTCATGTCAGCGGTTCGCTCGAAAGGTGGAAGCACGCTGGCGGAGGCGATGCCATCACGATGGAAAGAATGAGCCCTGAGCACTAGCCGTACCATTGCTAGATTAGCACTTTCTCCCTATGTTAGCGGGGACAAGGAAGATTCGGACAAACAGGATAAGACGAAAAAAAGAAGTTAGACAAAGGGCCGTGTCATGTACAAGTCGGTCAATAGCCGTCGATTGTAATTAGAATAGCTAATGCGGTCATATCTACGGACTGCAGATGCAGACGTCAAAGGCGAGTGACGATAGCAGAAATGAAACAGAACAGACAAATCAACGGAACTGATGATGTAAATGAAGGTCGGCCGTGGAAAAAAATCCGGCTGATTACGCCGATGCCGCATGAAAACAAAGTATTATGCAGAAGTGCTTCAAGGTAATGTACGGTACGTCGCTGAGCTAACTCTTTTCTAGAAAACATCCTCGGCTGGATGTCGTAGTTACAGATACTTGCGTCTGTGCGAGAGAATAACTAGCTAGTTAAAGGTTGGCGAATAAATTTATTTCGGTGTTCGAGGGTTTAGATATCTGACAGATAGAAAGATTGGATTTTACTGAAAAATTAACGCAAATTTGTTTAAAAAATTGCATTAGACGGTTTAGCCGTCATAGTTTTTAGTAGATGTTTGACTGGTACTACGGTGGAGCGTCGAGCCCTACCTCATAGTCACAGCTAACACATTTTATACCTTACTATCTTATTGAGCTAACCGAAATAGATTTTGTCAGCAGACAAAGACGATAGATCAGAATCGAAATGCTTTCTTTGGCTTTCCTAGGTGAGTAACATCGTTCGCTGTACAGTAACTGTAGCCCTCGCGAGCCGATCTGCAGTTGCAGAATATTGAACAAATTATATATCTCTAAGAAGATTGGTATAAGTCGTATTGTAACTTTTTAGACAATTAAAATAAAATTAATCTTTAAAACAGTTCTCTTAATGACGAAGCTCGTTCACATGAAGGACTATTCACCTAGCATCGACACTGTCGACAAAACTACAACGGCATGACAACAGCGCCGCCAATAAGAGATATTCACTGTGGTATTATGTGATAACTTACCACCAAAGCATAGGGAATAGTAGTACAAGACGACACACGATAAATTAAACCCTGGCAAAAACACTAAAACGTACGCTATTCGTCTTTCGTTGGGAAAAACACATTGTTTTATATATTAGCTTTCCCTTTCCCGCCGTTTCGTAAGTTGAAGATCTGATCAGTGCACAACACCATCACATCTAGAAACACAATCGCCTACATCGGCGTTTTGCAAGCTCATCTGTCGTGCGTACTACACCCTAATGTAGCAGGGGCCTTGACTAAGATATGTGTTCTCTGCGTCGTTCTTGCATCCCTTGTATTTGCCCTCCTCTAAGGCATCTCATCGCAATGCGTCATTTTCAAAAGTTGCTTCGACTCATTCTTCTCCGATGATCTCTCCCTGACTTCGTGGCCCATATATACAGATACCCGAGCGTCTACAGAGTGGCTTACCTCATGACAGTCCGCCCCATCACATTTGCCCCCTTCCCCCGACTTCCTGTTGACATCCGGCTCTTTAGGTTTCGGTTTAGACCATGCGGTGGCACAACGCCAGTCACAAACCCCACCCTGCGAAATCTCCTGTGGGGCACGGGCGCGGCGAGAGAGAACTCACGCGAGGGTCGTTGATGCAACGTCGGTTTCGGCTGGAGGGAGCTTGCTTCTCACAGTAGTGCAACACACGGCTCATCTGCAGAGTGTACCGTGCCTTTGCGTACTACTGCCATGGTAAAATGAATATTTATAACCCTTGAAAGCTTTGCAAGGGTAGGTGAGGGAAGGGGCTAAATAACTTCGACCCCTTAGCTGTGGCTGATAGGCTATGTGGGCATTTGTCAGTCTCGTCAAGCTGGACACGCACTACTTCACGGGAGTGACTCGGTGGGATTGGAAAACAGATACGCTTGACACGATAACGCTATGTGTGGGATTTGGTGAACTAGCTATACTTTTTAATAAAATTTGCATGCATCTCCAAACTTTTGCCGGGTCGTTCGCTAGAAACGAGGCGCATGCTAAAAGGCGGGGACCTGTGCAGCAAAGTTGATTCATTGCTTTGATTGCGCGAAGCCAACATAATAACCAGACGCCTATCGACTGCAGAAGATAACCTTTCGTTTCGAAGTCAGCCGTTAGGTGGGATCTCGTATGAGATGAGCCAAAAGGATCGGCAGCACTGACAGTGAAACGTCTTAGGCGAAATCTATTCACATCTTGTACGAATATCTGCAATGTCACATTGACTGATATTAGAAGTTCTCTATAGAGGAAAAAACACAACTACAACTTTCAGGAAATGGTTGCTGGAAAAATTTCTAGAAGTATAATCACGTACCTGTGGAAAGTTACTAAAACGAACGAATAGGATTTATTTCAGATAAAACTAGCATCTCATTGTTCATTGGCATACGATAGTGCGTTTGCCCGCAAGAAAATTCTTTATCAGATTAAGCTCTAATTTCCATCGTGATTCAGTAAACGTTTTGGCTACTACTATTATTCAGAGACTCGGCAAACAAGCGGTGGCTCAGAACTGGCAATAGGCACACCTCGTTTCGTGCCAAAAAAGGCCGCCAGCCGTTTAAGGCAGCAGCGCTTAACCAAACATACATTTGTTGTACTCCTGTAGAAATATGTCTTTCCTAAACGAACAGCATTCCTAACGAATATGTCAACTTTCGATATATCTTGAAAAGAAATTTTACAGACATCTCGTGATTTTTGGGTAGATACAATTACATTTATTACGAAAAAGCTGTGGCCGCCCATCTATTCACATGTGTTAAAGACTTGCAGTAGATGTACAAATGTAAACTGCGAAATTAAGTACAATCCAATGATAAGGTTATCTCGGAAGAACTATTCTCTGCTTTCTGCCAGGCCTTTATCAGATTTCCCGCTAATGTAGGTTCGTGTTGATTGTATCCATTCCCTAAACTGCGAGTAAGGGTACTTGCTTTCGTGCTGGAAGCATTGCAGGCTTCGTTCGTATAACTCTCTTCGAGGCATGATTTCAGCTCTTCCTCAACGAGAATGAACGATAGCAAGGCAATGTATATATCTTTTTTAATGACGTTGTCTGTACACTACACGCAGATACACAGAACGTTAATAATACACATGCGGATAGTTCAATTACGTACGCGTACTATCAGTCCAATATACGCAGATATTAATTTGGCTTTCTGCATAATAGCGGGTCCGAGTGCGCACTGAGGGATCGCCATGTCAAGTTCGTATCAATGTACAATTCGTATCGAATGATTCGGAAGAGACATCAGCTATGACAGCCCCAAGCATAAAATTACGTATTTGCTGATGACGTTTGCCTATTTCATCACAAAAAAGTCGAAAGCGGTGTACGATACAACTCTACCATGCTAAATGAAAGTCACGCTTGGAAAATAAGCCATTCGTTGGGAAACACTTCACAAGCGTATTGTTCTTCTCTACGTAGAGGTATAACTTCGTCTGCGACGTTCCTCGTTTCAGCTAAAAGGGACGTCACTATACACGAAAGAAACAACACTTGCAATTAATTTACACTAATCCTAAGGTTAGTGATGTTTTGTGAAGGTTCGTTGAACCAAACTCTACCAGGAAATTATGTTCTGCATGTGCGCTTTTCAGCCGGTCGGAAGCTGGCTGAAGTTTTGAACCGAAACCCAGGGCTTCAAGAAGAAAGGCGACTAACGCTGGACATCTTTCGAGCGTTACCCGGATAGGGGCATCCTGTCGTGCGCCTTTCAGTACAGTATCGCAATACATTATTTTCAGCTTGGGGTCAGCACGATGTGACGAAGCGGAGGCAAGGAGGGGGACAGAAGGCTTAGGAGACATTGCCAGCTAATACTTCATGGTTTCTCATGGACTACCCCCTATTGCGCTCCTGCATTAGTCCTCTTCTCGTTATCAGCAACTCTATTATCCGTGCCGGATCCGTGCTGGCGAAAACTGATCTAGTCTCTGAATGAACCAGCACGTATTTGCTTCGAATCGCTGACAACCTCGTGAATTAAGTACTGGAATGAAGTGTCGCGAGCTAATTCCGCTTTTGGAGCCATCTGAAGAACAATAATTAATAACTCTAATAATCGAATAACTTAAATATGAGCGCAAGGGATGTTTTGTTGTGGAGCCATAATAAAATGCCTGAATGAAAAACAATCTTTAGTAAGTATTCATTTTTTTTTTTTTTATCTAACCTCTCAAACATACAAAGCTGCATAAATAAGTATTTAAGCATATCGTACCCATGCAAAAAACCGCGATATTATTAACCGTGCAGTAATATCTTGCTCCCAATAGCACTAGTTCAAGCCTGTTATTACGGTTCGAGTGACTAAACCCTATTAACTTCAAGTAGAGAGACTATTCTAATGTTGAAGTTCCCTTAAAATAACCTCAGTAGATGATTAAAATTTAGAGTCGTGTTATTGGCTGTTTACGGTCTTAACTGATCGATATCTATTTTTTTTTTCAAGTTATTTCAAACGTCTATCGAAATGACTGTTGCCTAAATTGCCAACGTGTCATTCGTGAAGTTTAGCGTTGGGCAACAAAATGGCCGTCAGGCCACATCGAAATTGTCATTCGGCCGTCGCGCCCTCGTAAAGAAGCAGAGTATTCTATTTGTGTTTTATACGATAAGCTGTATTTCGTATCGGATTTGAGCCGATGCTAAGAGGATCGAATATTGTTTCGCAGCTTTTTCTGTTGAGATCATCGATACCACCACAAGGCCTTACCTTAGCTATATTTTCCTCGATCAGAAAACGCTGTTCGGTCTATCCGCTTTTCTTGGTTGAACGGCTCTGATCGGTTTGATCTCATCAGGGAGCACGACGAGAGCAAAAGTGACAACATCATTATAGATATCGAAAACGACTAGAAAGGAACATTGTGGTCAACTAGCAACTATTTTCAAATTTGCCCGCCAACAAAGTGCGAGCAAAAGTCGTGAAGAATATTGATTGTCGAGTTTCTCATTGAATGTTTGAACGACACCCATAAGAAAGTCAGACTATACCGCCGTCTAAATGGCGACGCTTGCCAACCGTTCCTTAAGAAATTCCATCCAAAATAGTGAATTACGTTTACGCAAGCGTTGACGCCCTCTAACGAGGTTAATTTGAACTCAATGCGTACTTTATTTACTTGTTGGAACACAAGCCCATAAACTTGTGTCTTCTCAGGTGACCTGCACAAATTGTTGTAACAATTGTACTGTCTCGACTTCCCAATGCAACGCAGTGCTTCCGGAGCATGACGCACTAAGGCGGTGTCGATTACCCCCCAGTTCAAGCCAGCTAATGCAGGGGCTATCGATAGAAGTCTCCGATAGTAATGGAAACTTGCGGTTGGGATGGACTTGGCAAAAGCTGTCCTCTGAGCAATGGATTTGTTCAATGGCAGGCGACGAGGGCCGGGGACGCGTTCAATAGACGTTCATTGAAGCAATCACAACGCTGTCGCATTGGGCAATATGAGCTAAGCTATTGTTGCGTAGCTTATTGAAGTCGTCGCCTTGTTCGACGTTGCTTTCTTATACATTGGCCACTCTGTTTAGGTACATGGATGGTATTAGGAAAGCCCGCTTCCCAGCTTAGTTGCATAGGCACTCGACGAGATGATACGCTCGCGACTATACCTGAATAATCATTCGTAGCAAATCTGTAATTCGACCAAATAGAAGAAATCTCGCAGGTAAGGGAACCTAGTGTATCGTTGAGTTGTGAAACCATAAGGAAAGTTATGAAAACGTAGCGTATAATAGATGTCAGATCAAAAATAATAGCTGTATGTTAATGCGTAACATTTCGAAAAGTGTGCAAAAAGTACCGCAAGCTATATCATGAATCATGGATAGGGACGTTCGTGATCATATGCTTGAATTTATAAAGGGGTGTAGTAAAAAATGATTTCATTTGGGACCATTATACGCAAGAAAAAATAACCTGAAAAGGCAGGAAGCAGGAGGCTTGATGAGGAATGTCAGGAAGTAATGTTTGAAAGCGGTTCCGGGCGTCAGAAGGAACAACAAAGAGGATTTAGTGGGTATTATCATACTCGACACCATCACAGTGTGGTTCATTTGTCTGCGGACAGGTGAGTGATACCCACCGCTCGGAGTCCCATCGATAAGCAGCTTCAAGTGTGTCGATCGTGCGTAAATAAATTAGCCTTTATAAAAAAAAAAAAAAAAAACTCAAAAAGAAGAGCCTAAAAAAAGTAGTGCACACTTGCGCCTTTAAACTGAGCAAAAGTTTAGCCGATTCTTCTAGGTTTCAAGGTTCGCAAATTGAGGTCTGGCTTACGTTATACTTTATATTCCTATAATTAGTTTGATAATAATTATAGCAAACATTTTTTTTCGAAGAGTTTGAACAAGACCCTGCAGTTCGAATTCGAAGTTGCTCGAGTCTTCTGCAGCCCTTAACACATTATCACCAACAAAAGCATGGTCTAGCTTGTCTAGAAAAAGAAATAGTAATCTACGTATGTCTATGGCTATCCGGTAATGCATATTTTTCCTATATTTACCTATGTGTATCTTCATCCGTCGGCCGGCTGGCAGCACGAGTGAGCGTGCGCTCGTGCCTGGGTTCAAACCTAGATCGTCAACGTGTCCCTATATATGGAAAGCGTAGCGGTAATTTTAAATGTCATACAACATTGTACATAGTGTGTCGCCAATCGCGATTCCTGCAGCACTTCTTATGCCGACATTATTGAAGCACTTCCAAGACTGTTCAGTTCAGGCTACCAAAATCTTAGCTAATTGACTCTCTACGCTTGTCACTGGACCACTAATTCGACTGTATTTAAGCATCGATCTCAGCAATGAGTGGAGCCCCTGAGTCTTTGAGTTAAACTTCAACCAGGACAATGCCCGATACTCGAGAGGCTGTTTAATCCCCGAAGACGATCGAACAGATAATAGTGAAGGAATTTTATCTCTGTCGAAGTTGCGTTTGCCATTTGCCACGGATACACCTAACCGACGACTATAAAGGTACTTTGCTTGACCGCTAACTTACGCTTAACGTAATGGATAAAGCATGTGAACTTGAACGGCGTATTCCGCAGTAAGTTTCGAAGAAACGGCCAACCATACTACCAGGTCAATGTGTGCTAGCATCAATGATTGGCAATTTTCAGCTATCGCTTTTCGAACGATCGTGCAGGTTATTTACTAATCTACTGATTATACAGGCTGTTTATGTTCATCTAAATAGAACTTTCCCGCTTGTTTTGTTTTTTTATTTTTCATCGACACTGAAATGTAAACACGCAGGAGCGCAGTACAAATGACGTTATCGGCATCAACGCACTACTAAATAGACTTCGTCGTAAGTTCTCTGTTGCGGTAATTATGCATTGTTTCAGAAGGCTGACGGTCCCTTCCTGGACAAAGCCTGGTTTCAAACTTCGACCCCAACTTATTAACTTTTTTACTTATTATTAGAAAAACTTATTAGGTGTTTCTACGTTTAGTAGGTACCAGTGCTAGCTGGCGCCACTGAATAGTATTATCAACTGTAGGCAGCCGTACTACATTTAGAGATCTTAAAATACTCATCTGGCTTCCTATGACGATTCTTTGGTGAGCGAACATCCGATCTCTGCAATCCCCACGACAACGCCACGAGCAACTTGTCGTCGATGATCTATGAATTTAAGAGTATCACCAACATTATACAGAATGCAGCGTAGTTCTCAGGCATCGCGTCCAGCCTCCTGCAGCCGCATACTAGCACTTCCACCCTTTGACGGCGTGGTTTCCTGACTGAACTGGTCCCATTGTAGCAGTAGCAGCAGCAGCAATGAATGAAAGTTGCCGTAAAGGGTCTGCCGGGTCGGGGTGAACAACAGAGAATCGTATCTAAAAGCAAATCGTCGGCAAAGGGGTGTGCTCTATGCGCATGTACCATGCATAGCACAAATGAAATCTTTGGTAGTCCCTTTTTCGCTACTCACACAAACCACCGCTCACTTAGTTACTTAGGCCAAAAGCCGGAGGAGGGTATTTAATGCAAATTTTAGATTGAATAAATCCATTGAGGTTCCAGTGACGCGGCAGCAGTCACCACAACGATGCTCCCCTCTCGGGGCAGAGAGGAGCAATCCACCACTTAAAATCACCACTATCATCCAGAACCACGATTCATTCCCTGCAGCTATTCACAACCGCAAGATATTTCTCTAAGACAACCCTTCCGCTTGGGCCGAATGTGATGGCCATTGGCGGTCCAATACGCAAGCCTTCGTTAGATAGAAAGATACTGGCAATAATGAAGGGAGGGGTGTAGTGAGGTTATGCAACGCTGCTCTGGTCAAAGCCTAGCCAACGTTGGATATGGTCCTAAGGTTTCCTCTCTTGTTGCTATTTGTCTCGCTGCTAGCTGGTTCGGTGATTTGAAAAAACGCGCCACTCGCCGCGCGAGCAGCGGCCGCCATAAGCAGTTCCTTCAAACCGGAAGTTGGCGCTGACAGGAAGTCGGAATTGAGGTATCAGAAACGTGGGTGGTAAATCAGAGAGTACTTTTGTGGTGAAGGGTGAATAGCTGAAGGAATTGAAGTCGAGGCTGAAGTACGGACTGATTCGGAGCGGGGCTTTATGGGCTGGGCATTGCGTTGTCTACTGGTGGCACGCTTTGGGTGGGGCTCGCATTGGTCGACAAGTAACAATCGAGGTCGTGACGGTGTCTTGAGTGGCTTGTGCTGGTAGCCGCTCCACTCCGCGGTCTTTCCGCGGATGCGACCGGCACAACTGCGGAATAGCTCTACTGAATGGGGGAACGCTCGTTGCATAATCTGCTCTTATGCTGTCGTGCATGTTCCGCATAGATTTATACACCCAAAAATGTAAATGAGGTAATTTGCGTGAAATAAAGACCATCTATTATTGTTACTATATTGTGGCTCTTGCTGCGCCCATCCTAGACGTTGGAGCCGATACCGGAGGGAACAATGACGAAGTTTCTGCATACCTGAAAAACCTTTCAGTCTACGTGGACTAAAAACGCATGCGCTTTCCCTGTTCTTTCAAATGTATCCGTACAGTGATGGCTTTTTTCAAATAGAAAGGTTATTCAGTACTAAATAGCAAAAGGTTCTTCACTGCTCAAGGTATTGTGATCCATAGATAAATCGATATCCTCTACAGATTTAGTTTGCACGCCCAAGAGCTTGATTAGGCTAATTTGTGTGTGTGTGTGTGTTGTACCGAAAGCAACTCAGATTACTAAGCACTGTTTTTTATAATGTCGAATTTAAGGTGAACGAAAACTGAATGAATCTATAATATTACAATTTATTGACAAATTGCTGAGTATATTACACTCAGCAATTTCCGTTAGTATACTGATGTTATCAGCAAAACGCCCTGTATTTAGAACCCACCGACGGTGTGGGTGTCGTAGCACATATATAGAAAGTGAAACACAGGAGTCAAACCACAACATTCTCCTGTGCCTTTTTTTTGACAACCAAATGTTTGATAGAAGATCTGACCTTTCCACGCAATTTGTCTGTTCAGATGAAAAATTGTCTCTAAATAAAACGTAAATAAATGTAAATGGAATAGTATTATTAGGTTGGAATTTGGGGTCCCTGATTTGTTTAGTTGAAGCCCTCTTCACGTTAAGGAATAGTAGGCCAACTAAGTCGTAATATTCGTATCTGGTCGTGAGTGTCTGAAATATCAGTGTAGATTCATTTCAAATATTTAACATTAGGAGACTTGATGCCACACTGGATCATACGAACCTAGGTTCCTTGAAAAACTTTACTCTGGGCCGAGCCAACAGAATTCTGGAACGCCTACGCCTATTATTAGACTGGTGAAAATCTTGGTCCCTGTAAAATTGACCCTGTCACTAGATGTGAGAAACAGAGACACAGCTCGTTTTTAAGCGGGTTGTTTAGAAAATAAGTAAAGCTATTACGCGTGTTTCTAAGTCATTCCAATATTCTCTCAATGGCACAATTTCGTTATTTGAGGTTATCCGTTGTGAAATAGTCCCAAATAACCCATGTTTGTTATGTTACAATCAAAACTATTTTAAGGGTTGTACAGATTAGAGGCCGTTGCTATAAGTAAACGACGAGGCAATGGCTTATATGGCCGTGATTACGGTTACACCTCTATCGATAATTTGGAAGAGCAACCCTAAATACGGCTAGCGGCTAACGTACATGTAATATAGCGAGAGACAAGTCTAGCATTACCGCGTTACGGTTTTAACTTGCCATCAGTCAATAAGTGCCCGTTGACTCGCTATGCTATCGGAAAACTTTCGAACTTCTCGAAAAGGCCATGCGTCCACCTCCACCGCCTGGTTCTCTTGACATGTTGAATTTGCTCTACCATCTCCGCAAACGACACTAGTGTACATGACTAACGTGATTATTTAGTCGTGAATGATTTTCCGGAATCTGTGGTAACCAATTAGATCCAATAAGCATTTCCAGTCACTTATAACCCTTGAGCATCACTTACCGTTCGACAGGTCCAGGCCCGAAGTATACCAGATATAGATAGAATGGAGCATCCTCTAGCCGCCTGAAACGGACTAGTTTTGTCATTAGGTAACATTGTTGCGTCCTCGAAAAGAGTTGTGGGCGAATGATAGAAGTAGCCTATACCACGGATCCGTTGCGAATCGATTAATAGTTATGTTAGAAACGAATATCCCACCGTATACCGGGTCCATATGCCAAAAGCGCTGCTACGCGTGGAATCCTATCTTTTCCAGCGTACGCTGCACGTATTCCATCGAAATTTTACGTCACAGCATCATGTATGTCTCTCAGTGCAGCTAGAATGAAGTCCTGTTGTCAGAGGCCGCCGCAGCTATAGGGACGCATGCGTACGTTACTTGCACGCTACATAGATAAGTATTAGTGATCCAGTTTCCGAACAAAATAAACTGGCCCAGAAAGTTTGTTAATAACAATCTTTTTTTAAAGAGCACTTCAGTCTCCGTAAAAAAAAACCAATGACAATGGAGCATTGTCTTTTCGTCGTGTGAGTATAGATTTTCCTAAACGCCGCTCATCTGTCACGGTCAACTCCGATATACCGTGGCTATATCGAGCATTTGTTTCAGGGAACTGTTTCCAGAGATGGAAATCATGAACTTATCTGCGTAGTGTTCTTGCCGTCCGCTGACGATCTGCACACTCAGAAATTTAAACACAGAATCTTTATGAAGCTCAACGACTTTGTTTCCCTCGTTTTGACGAAATCGGCCTTGATTTGTTGCCATGAGTGAAATTACTGTATTCGCCTATAACCTAACCGCGAATTCGCACGAATCTATTTACACGGTGTTCAGTGAGGTACATCCCATTGGCGTTATCAGAGCCAACGTTGAGTTTTTACCAGCTTCAAGCATTAGGTGATCAGTTAACTAATTAAGATTGAGAAGGATATCAGGCTGCTATTACTAATTCTAGAAAATCTTTAGTATCCTGGTGAAGGATTCCCTCGTGGATGAAATCGAAAATTAGTCTTTGTGGTGAGGAATAAACATATTCCTTCATATATATACAAGACGCAGATCACAGCTGAGTGATCTTTATGTTCCGAGTTTTTACGTCGGGTATCATTATTGGGCATTGCATCAGACGAGGTGTCTGTTGATGCCCGGCTTCGAACCTAGACCATAACGTGTCCCTGAGACTAGCAGGCAAATAAGTTACCAAGCTAGGGGCCAACTGAGTGATCGATGATCGAACTTCAGAGAATTTAGCATGAGTGCAACTTCCTTCGTTTTCTCGTTTCTACTTTGTCCTTTTTAATTGGCATTTTAATTTTATCTGTTGTCAGCCTCGAAGGACAGGTCAACCGCACGGACGGATCTATTCTAGTTAGTGAGTCAATCGCAGGTTGTTCAACTTGGACGGCGTGTTAATGTATGTCATGTAAAGCAAAGCATAATGTTTATATTTGTTGTTGTAAAATAAGGCAGTTTCAGGATCTACTGTCGTCGAACTACTAATAATAACCATACTACCTTATCAACTGTAGTTTTCACCTGTTATCAATTTAGGCGATAGTGTGGCATACCTATCCAGCCACTCACAGACCTTTAAGCTGGGACAAAAATTTAGATGGAATGTTTTATGCTTACCTTTTAATTTACCTAATCGAATTTTCGATTACAGTTGCTATAGGACCCAGTGCTTTACAGACTTTTTGCTCACCCCTTGACAAGGTTTCTTTTGTTTTGTTCTTCTTATTTGCATTGTGAGCATTGTCGAACTGCTGCCTTAATATATAGCCTAGATGGCACGATGGCTTGTTTGTGTCATAGCAGTTTTACTGTCAACAGGAACGCAAATTGAAATTTTTACACGGTAGTATATGTGGTAATAGTAATATATATGTATAACTACTGTATATATGAGTAGATATATATATATATATATATATATCTACCATAATCTCGCCCCATTCATTAATTCAATTAATATGATTAGAATATTTCGAAAACAATTATTCTGGATTAAATCTTTGTCCTAGTAGCAGGCTCAACTTGCCTATGCAGTCGATAGATCCGAATCTGCGAGTACATTTTGAAACCATATTCTCGCTGCTGAGAGAATTATCCATGCATTCAGTTAAAACAGCGACCAAATAATATAAACATACCTACGTGCATCCATAATTTTCAGTTTATTGCGTGGGGCTCTGATTGTATATCGGTGACAATGACTACTTTAGTCAGATCGATTTCATCTTATCGAGAAGCAGCGTTAGAGTTGATTTCAGAGACTGATTATCGGCCATACAACCACTGCTCGTTCCCTTTCCGTACTTCTGACTTTGCCAATTTCCCTAGCCATTACTGAATCATTCATGTCTACATTAATGCACCTGCTAGAGGACACGCTCCGATCTGATCTCGCTTAGCAAACGATACTTTTTGCTATGATCGACCGCTGCACCTGTTTGATTGATTCGTCACGAATCATGACCATTGCAGTTGTAAGCCAGGTCATTAGTTATTTGTGTTGGCTCCCGATATGAGCTGGATGGTAGCCATTGCGGCTGCGTACGGTTACACGGTTTGGGGGCCTATTGGTGGCTCTCTATTTTCGTCTGCTATCGATCCGAGGAAACGACGGGGTCGAAAGATCAGCAGCTTTCCATGTCGTTGCTTCAAAGTCACATTGAGACTGGGGGATGAGCGGTCCGATAAAAAGCGGATATACCAATGTCCTTTTTTTATTCTATAATTTGCCGTTGTGCCGTCCCCGCGACGTTCGACTCATTTGTTTGACGAATATGAGATTAAGCAAAATTGAAATAAACAAAACATACCTAGGCGTGTCAAATCAGCTGAGATAAATGCTAATGGGAGAACTCACCGTAGTGGAAACTAGGTGAGAGGAAAAACGCATTAAGCGAGTGGTCGACTTTATTTGTGGACACCATCTATGTTTAGCGATATAATAATCATTGATAAACAATGCATAGATAACATGAATTATGTCAAAGCTGTATTTGTTCAACGAAGCAAAAAAGAATGAGGGACCCTATCGAGGTTATCGTGCAAGCCACTATACATTGTAAAATATAATAGCGTTTATGAGTATTTACATACTGTTTTAAATTTTTGTATATACATATATATATTTTTTTTTACATTTTCACACATATATATATATACACAAAAATTCAAAACAGTTCAAATATATACGTCCAACGACTTGTACGTATAAGAACTTGGTGATGCGGCAAGTAAGTTACAAGCTTTATCTTAGTTGTCCTCAGTTTAAGTCAGTTCCATGATGGTTACAAGGTCAGTATAAGAGAGTAATATGTATTATGCGAGTTGGCAAATAAAAAACGGTATTAGTTTGCATTATGTCGATCCGGAGACCTTTTGGTTGTCGCTATCACCTACTTCGTTCCGCGGGTTTACAATATATCTGTATGGCAAACAAACGTTCGAGCTAGGAAAAACAATTCTTTCTAAAACGCAGCTGGAAACTCATCATGGCCGAGAAACTGTTTTTCCACAATTTGAGCGAAGATTAACTATTATCCGTTCTCTTTATGTCGGACCCACCTCCAACGAGAATGTTTTTTTTTAAGGTATTTAGCAAGCAAGCAAGCAAGCGAGCAAAAGATCTTCAGTGCGGTTTAGATTTAGAGAACTTTCGTCAAAAATTGTGCCGAAGCTTATTCTCAATAATCCTGGATTTTTGTTACAGCAATCAAAGGCTATTCTCTAAAGAAGAACGTCTATTGTCAATTGGACCATCCAAACAGCTTTAGTGATTAGGTTTCTTAAACCTTTTTGCACCTAACTTTTTTGACCCTGTTTACTTAAGGCCTTTGCTCTGCCATCAGCCCAGAAACTAAATTCCCAAATCCAAAAATAATCAGGACAGCAATGGAAAAATATAATTTGGTTTATTAGTTTTGATAATGTGCCCGTTATCAGTTCTAAGGTAAAAACCTTTCGTCTCTTCTCGATGCCCCGAATTACGTAATAATAGGCAGATCGGCAACAGTAAGTCCTTGCGTCCGATTACAATTATTGAATTCAATATTTTTAGGCACTATTGATTAGGCATTACGAATTCTCTACTTAACTACAAATCATGAAAAGCACAATTTTTTGGCCACGAACCACGGCCTACTTCATTGAAAGTGGATAGTCAACGTCCATACCTTCATTTTCAAGACACTTGGCCTCTTTCATCCCCACAGTTGGTCGTCCTCCCCCTGAAGCCTTCGCTTGTCTCCTACCTTTATCTAAGTGACGACGCATCTCGACGTAATTACCACCCAGCTTATTGTGGGGGCATTCACCTGGCAATGTCGACGGACCCTTAGCACCTAGTCGATTTGTGATGCCGCGACTCCCTGTTCTGATTACATCGAACGGAGACAGCACGAAGCCGGCAGATGGTTACTGTATGTTTCAATCGTGTAAAGCATTAGTTCCTAAACTAGAAGCTAAAATTGCAAAGTCTCAATTGGTTTTCGAAATTTCGATTCGATTTAAATTACATCTTTGCCACATTCTCATACTCGTCTGTTTGTTTCGGCTGTATCTGCAAAGCGAGCGGGCGGTCGGCAGATTCGTGCATCAGCAGATGGTACGGAAGGCCACATTCATACTGGCCACATACGTATGCACGCACACGATGAGACGAACGCTTGTATACAATTTGAGAGACTTCATTTGACTGTCTCTTTATGATTTTTTTTAAAAATTTTGATCGTCTGCTGTTTCAACAGATATGGATTGTACACTTTCAAACTGTGAAGATCCCTTTGCCTCATGCTGTCGACAACGAAAAAGTACTAATAATTTTTCTAGCTAAACGACTTTGAAGTATGGGTCTAATAGAACGGGTCGCGCCGGGTCCATACCGCTGAATTATCATCGAAAGCCAAGATTTGGCACTAAATTAGATTTAAATGCGCTAAAATAGTTGGAACGCTTTTATTCAAATTCAAAGTTGAGCGTCTTGGATATGTGTAGAATTTCTGAATATCTGTAAAATTTACAATTTCGTCATGACAAAGGCGCAAATGTTGCCCAGGCCCACGAAAGAAAATTATGCCGCTCATGGTCAAAATGGGTCATTGGAAAAAAACGGCCTAAACATAATTTTGTCGCTTTCGTTATGGTAATTTGGATGTGAAAGACGCTGCTCGGAGTAGTTATAACCTAGGGTGAGCAAGAGGTACACCTGAGTAGCCATGATGAATGAGCTAAGGATTAACGTTTACCACTAGACAGTTTTAGGCCATTTGCCTTTTTTTTTTGACTGTCAAGGCTGGCTACAAAAAAAGTTGATACTTAGGTGTCACACAAATTGGCGCGAGACGATTCGCTCGGTTGTATTTCCTTCCACGAAAGTTAACAAAATCGAATCATTTGTAAAGGGGTTTGCTATGGGTGATGAAAAACCCAATATACAACAATATATGACAATATACAACAGCAACAGTGGGCAAATAAACAAACATGTCTTCTCTAGTTTGTAACAGATGCCAAAGTGATGATGCTATGTATTTGGCAGGATTGAAAAGGAATCGTGTATGATAAACAATTGATTCAGATCTCTACTGTCAGCATCTTGCAAGACCACAACAAAGCATTGAAAAAAAAAGTCACCTGAATTAGTAAACAAGAAACGTCATCTTCCACCACAACTCTGCCAAGTTACATGCATCCTTATCTATCCGTCAAAAGATTAAGTAAGAATCTGGATGGGGAAATCTTGCCCTAATCTTTCACTAGTGAATCTTTTAGTAAAGGTAATTTAGTTGCATTGAAGGAACTTTCGTCACAATTTGAAACCACAGAATGCTAGGATTAGGGTGTTATCAGAAAAGGTCATCGATCACAATTTTGCTTAACAATATTATTATGAAACATATAACGATATTTGATTTGAGATAATCTTGACCTAATAACAGCCAATATTTTTTCGACGACCCACAAAAAATATTACGGTCATTAGGTTGAGCGTAATTGAAGACGTAGGTCAATCCTGAATGTTTAATGGGCACACAATGCTATAAGGTACAGAACTGTTAATAACAGAGATATAGCTGGTAGCTTTCAGAAGCCCGTCCATCATCTAAGTCAATAATTGATGTTGGCAGGCGGTACGGCTGGACTATCTATGGCTATGTGGCATAACTGTCGTCTCAATCTGTACGCACTCAGTTGAGATCACAAGAACAGCTAACTTGTTTTTTTATTCTACAAAAATATTGCCATTTGGTTAGGATTTCTCACTTTATCATGATATTACTAATTTGAGTTAACAACTATATCGTTTTATTTGTTAACATCTGACAGATAGATACTTTTTTTTCACACAGATTCATCTTAATTTTCCACCAGCCCCGGATCCGCGACAGGAAACTACATAGGGCTTTTCTTCACAGTTCCACCTAATTGAACCAGGCAATCCTATACATTATGGCCTTGATGACAGGAGCTCGAGTTGGATGGACTCTGAGAAACCTGACGCGCATCGTATAATATATGCGTGCATAGAATGGCAATTCATCCGCTTTTTGCCCTTTTCGATTGCCCCGGCAGTAAAACAATCTCGATTTGCAGCTGCATCATAGCTTCTTTCCCGGCCTTCTACCTCGTCACTTCCCGTCGGCCGGCGTTCGGCGGCCCTGGTAGATTTGACCCTTAAATAAAAAAAAAAACCTAGTGCGTAAGCGAGCGAGTATGTAATAGAATATCCTGGGTCTCGTAGTAGCAGAAGGCGTTTGAGCGAAGAAACTTACATTTGAAAAATTGCATGACTTTCCCATGACTGCAATGCTGCACCACAGACGTTTCTATTTTTTGTCAATTTCCGTTGATTTCTCTACCTCTTGTTATCTCCTTCCGAAACACCCTATCTACCACTCTTCCCTTTCACAGATTCCTTTGCTAGTGTTTGTTTTGCCGGCGGGCTTTGTGCCCGATATTAGGTGGATACAACTATAACATGCACAATGCGACTTCGTACTATCGCAAGCGCAAATCTCCGAGGGCATAAAACAGAAGCTACGCGGAGCAAATCCGCTAGCTAGCTATCCGATGCATTATCGAACGCTTTGCTAACGGATATTGAGAACAAAGCAGCAGCAACAATGGATGGCGCTTTTCTTTTTTTTTTAAAAGATCCGTTTCCTTTTTACGAAGATGATCATGAATTAAGTAGACTGAAGCATTTATATGGATTCGGCTTTTGCGAAGACACCTCGTCCGTTCGTGTAATCCGCGGCAGGACAACGCCTGCGAACAGCCGACCGGGGTTGATTGGCGACGAGGTGAATCTAGGAAGAACATGAACAATGTGCCGACCTAATTTCCCTCGGCAGGGCGCCACGAGAAACGTAGTTTATAGTCTTCCATAACCTTTGCTTCAATTCCTTTCAGTTGTGAAGCAATGATGGCTGATACATCAGCGGTACCAATGGATTTGCACTGACATATACTCTCGAATGTACCAGGCCCTTCATTAGCAGAACTGTTCTACTGAAAAATGGATGGACAACAGAAGTTAGGTCGCGTTTTCGACAGTATTCTATACGCCTGTCATCGACTATTAGATATCAAGTGGGATATTTGCTGTTGTTTATGGTGTTACCACTTCGACGTATTGGTCGACACAATGAGGGCCAGAAACTATTGACCATATATATTGCAACCATATGTACTTGAACATCGATCTTCGTTCTACCAACCGTCGAGGTGCTCAAGCCAGCCTCGGCTGCTCGAATACGAACCAACTTCTATATAGAAAAGACGCGCAAACGTGGAACTGTGGCGATATGTGTCGGCAGAATACTGACCCTAGATTTCACGGGTCGTAAGGTGTTTTGGGACAACTGAACCTTTAGATTACCTTGTGGTATCGACAGCGGCGAAAGTAAATCAGGACAATATTGTTTTTCTAAATCAAGCACAAACAGGACTTGGCGTTATCTCTAAACTAATAATATTAATACCGAACTGGCGCCGAGATTATCCGTAGCGAGATCGACCCTCGACACGTCCGAAACGGCGTGGACTTCCATCTCCTTAAGGCGCTTGCAGCCCTAGAGTGCTTTCCCTCCCCAGAACAGGCTTCGGGCAATCTCCTAGTTTTACACCCATATGAGAATAGCAAAGCCAACCGCTATTGAGTTCACGCAAACCCACATTCGTAGCTTGTGGCTAGTGTAAATATCAGCAAATTATCGGTACTTCGTTCTTCTTTAGCCTGGCTTCCGATGCCCTTTTCTAACGCCACAGATGAATTGCCTGTCAGATCGTAGTTTGGATATTCAAACAAGCCATGCTTGTATAGCATTTTGCAGCACTAGCGGCCATTTTGAGACGTTATCGTTTGTTGATGGTTACATCCATTTCTGATTTGTCCTTTTTTATTCCTGCCTGTCTTGAGCTTGAGGCAGCGAGCTTGCGGCTTGCTTAGTTCATTGTTTAAATACATTTATTGAGCTAATCCTTTATTTCATTATTCTTGGCGCTTCGAGAAACGAAACAAGTAACGAAGTATTTGACAAACTTCACGATATTATATGTGGAACAATGTACCATACTTCTTGTCCCCCACTAATCTTTACGCTTTCGCGTTAGTCACTTACAAAAACGTACTGCTCACTCAGTTGTATGTCCTTCGTTTTGCTGGCGTCGATGGGGTATATTTGTTGAAATGAATGGGCAGGACAACCGCTAGGACCGCTACGTGACCTGATTTCCTTTCAAAGCTCATCTCTGAAGTTGCCATTAGTTCAATCGTACCTGATTGCAGTAAATGTTTATTGTCTAAACTTCAAACTAAGTGTATTAAAAGAGTAAATTGGTGGGATTTCTAATCGCTTTAAAAGCAGGATCAAGAATTCCAATAGAGCGCTGAGCTTGCTTCCTGTTCAGTAATGTTTACTCAAATCAACTACAGGTTAGTTTATTCCATTTGAGTAACTTCGCGTTCGTGTATATCGCCTTTTGCCTTTTTTGCCATTGATGAAAGTGTCGTTTGCCATTGCTTAGCCACACGCTCGTACTTGGTAATACTCTATTTTCTTAATGGTCAGTAACCTAGGATTTGCTATACTATGCTATTGGTTTGCCAATTACCAATATATGACCGTAAAAAATGGATACAAGTGCATGACTGGAACTTCGAACTGTTTGAATGGACCGCTCCATCCTTTTGTCTGACGCAAAAAGATCGACTCAAATGCAACTGTCCAGTACTCTGGCAACGTCATCATTTTACGTGAAATCTTCATTTTCACTAAGTTTTTCCATCATGTCCAATTACTTTTTATATAGCACGCATATAATCCAACTGTATCACCTAGATAAATAATCATATATATCGTTGTCTGTTGCAGCTAACGGCTCCAAGGCTGCAGACCTTCTGACTGGGAGTGGTCAGAGTCAATATTGACAATCCTAATTGACCTTTGTTTGGCATTTCGAGATGTGTGGGCCAATATGGGTAAGCGGGCAAACTGATCTGCTTTTGACATCAATTTGTCTATCCACACATATCTACTGTTGGCTAAAGCAGCACAGTGTGGTCCTATGCGGATCCGTTACCAAAATGCACCAAGCTAAAGATTTAAGTACATATTGACAAAATTGATCCACTTTGTCACCATATGGTGAATTTTATTAGAAAATAATGTTTCATGAATGAAATTTTCAAAATAGCTTTGAGACTTAATTGTAGCATAGGCGTGGGTTCTCTTTATGACTCTGTGCAACGAGTATATATATATAATAAAGTTAAGCTAGGACAGCAAATGACTGTATTATTTGTTGAGCGCGCATTGTAAAGTACGGGATTTTTTATTATATTGGGGATTTTTTTTTAATTTCCTAGTTGAATACGTAAACGGCTCAAGTTAAATGTCGGAGTCAGTTCAACATAAACGTTGAAGTGGTTTATTCTGACACACGTAGGAAAAGTTCACCTAAGAGAGCTAATCTTGCTTCATAAATATAGACGATGATTATATCAGCTGATGTAATACGTGAGGCTTACAACAATATGACTACAATAAAACATATAGACTCCTAGGAATTCAGTTATTCCCTTTTTTTTCGAACTCTGATAGTAAAGCCATACTATTTCGGGCAATTTAATCGGCACCGAAGCCTTTTTTGAGACGCTGTTATTTATTTCGAGCAGGGCAATTGGATAAGATAATTTTCCTTGCCCAATTACTTTAAATCTGTCCTTTCAGTTTTCCAATACAGTGTGTGACATACTCGATATTTTACTGTATATCATCGTATAGTAGTGAATCGTCTCTGGGAACTCCGCTTCGATCCTGTCTTAGCGTCCAATGAATCATGGTTTCGCTGCAAGCTTGCCTGATTGTATTCTCCCTTCTAGTTATTGAAAGCAGCTTTCTTCTTCGTTAGACGTTGGCTGTGGTTTGTTGACATCCAACAAGTTTGGCACGCCCCGACACACGTCTTGTCCTTTATGGCGTCGCTTCTGTGCGGCAGAAAAGGCCATAGACAGACTCGTTTTGAAATGGAAAAGTTGTAACCAGCTTTTCTATCAACAATCAGCTTGTAGCCAATAGGTTCACTATTTTAAGAGAGAGAGCCGTTTGGCAGAATGTAAGTAGTAGTCTAAGTCAAATTACTTTGCTCCTATTTGTAAGATTATTCCTCTAGAATGGGGTCAGTTTGCCTTCTTATCTCTGCGTATCGTTAACTTTAATTATTTTATTCATTAAGAATAGTTTACTTATTAACGTACATTTGTGTATAGGTCGCTAGCGAATTGACAACTTCGAAGCACTTAATCCATTTTATTTGTCCACAGTATCGTGTTTGTACCAGTTATAGAGTCCCCTGTCGCAACAAAAACGCAAGCAGACCACCTATTTGCGATAACAGGCCATGAGAATTTCTTATTCTGCTCGGCCATGATGTCCGTCGCCATTATAGAAATGACTAAATCCTGTGCGTATGTGTGTTTGTGTGTGCGTACTGACACAAGCCTCAGACAATAGAAATCTTTAGGTACTAGCTTATATTTCGACGAGCGGCTGAGCCCGACCTCGTGAAGCATCCGAAGGTGTGGGAGCTACTCCTCTTCCCACTGGCTTCTCATCGCCGTCTTAGTCTTCATCATCGCCTCTTTCGGAAGCTAATGAATAGCATGTCCTTGTCTGATCGCGGGACGAGTTACCCCCAACTCCAATTTTGTTTCACCCCTATTCGCCCCCTAAGGATCTCGCGATTCCTTGAACACGAGCTGCATGCAAAGAGGAGTCAGTCTGTGTATGAAGCAAACTCTTGTTTCCAAAGTATCAGCCAGTACAACTACTCTATAAAGCGCACACTTCACATAGTCTCTACTGTTGTTGATGGGAACTGTCACCGATCACTGTAGAGCACCGCGGTAGCAGTACAGAGGCGGCAATTTTGAACAGCCCGTCGACCGCTCTCTTTCTTCAGGGACATATTCAAGTTCTTTGGCTTGGCTCGTCAGTTAGTCGCTACCAGCCCGCTTGTACGGGTCAGAAATATTTCGAGTAGTTCGTGACGAAGATTCTGCCTTCACGACCATGAGTGGAGCGGGCCACGGTAACGGACCAGCTTTAGAAACTGTTTGGTAGGGGGCGTCATATGGGGAGATATTATGCGAGGAACTGGACAGCAGCGAGGCGCGCGAAGTCCAGCAGGACAATGAAGTAGCTAGTGATGACTACGCTCGCCGGTCCCGCTGTTGCGTTTGTCTCTGATCTGAGTGGGTTAGTGCCGCTTCGTTGGGGACACATTGACTGGAAGCGTGACATCGAGAGGGTGGCAGCCAGAAACATAGACGACGGGTCTGATTTGGTATAGGGGTGATGAAAGTGTCACAGGAACTGTGTGGGGCATCAGCTGTTCTCTTTTCTTGGCGTTATTGGCGTCCTTCTGCTGTTGCCGTGGCGACGTCTCTATCTAGAAACCCTAGATGACACATGAATTTCGGATCTTGTTATCGGAATCACGCTTGTCTTATGCCGCCGCTGGGAGTCATGGGTAATCTGATGCAATGGTGCCGTACTTGGGGACCTAAAATTAAGCCAGGTAATTGTACTGTTGGTACTGTGGTCGTCGTTTTATAATAGAGAACTGCAGAACAACATATATATATGAGCATATATATTACATTTTATTTTCTTATGCGACTACTCCGCGTCTCAATATAAGATTATTGCTACTTTGCACAGATGCCCCGTAGGTTTACTTCGTCTTCGTTCCCGTTCATTAGAAAATGCGAAGCATCAACTATTTACTAATGCCAATCCGAATCAAGGAAAGCCTATTCGAATCAACTGAGTAGTGTCCTTAAGAAGCAGTATAGGCCCGAGAGAAATAGAATGAAAGGTAGACTTTACGAAGTCAATGTCTCCATCAATTTTCCTATAACTTTTGCCAAATAGTAAAAATGGTTCCTGTCTCCTTTCTAACGATAATGTTACACAAGTGAGATCTGTTGCCGAAGAACAGCAGGCGAACAAAGCGCGGCTCTGATTCCTGAGGGTACTGGTCATAAGGGGTGCCATCAAGCGCAAAACCTTTGAAGATATGATGAGCTTTGCGGGCTGATGATTGCGGCATTGTGATGTCATCTGGGGGCTAGGGGGTGAACGATGATGCCGCAGTATGCCTCGCGCCCCGTCGTTAAGTGGCAGCTGGAGAGAAATGATTTGACACGCGTGAACCTACCTCGGCAGGATAACTCTGAACAAGCGTCATCATAAGAGATATCGTTGGTAGGAAGATAGATCATGCTGTCATAGAGAGCCTATGGCGTTTACCTGAATGAATGAGCTGTGGTATGGTAAGTCCATTGATTAATCGTGTATAAAGGTAGAGTTAACGATATCAGGCGAAGGTTCATTAATGTTGTGCAAATGTTTCGGTTGGAATTGTTACAAACCATATCGTCGAATTCTATAAAAGTCAGATTCCTCTCCAGAGAACTAAATCGATTAAACCCTATATGAAAAAAGTCCGGTTTTTATGTCATACGGTTTTATGTGATAAAATGCTTTTTTCGAGGACACTCAGTTTAGGCCTTTGCTATTCTTTATACAATTTTCATTGTGCTTCATTTATGCCCCGTAAAAAAGGTAAGATTATGCCTTGAGGCGATTTTTGCCATCGGCCATTAAATCTATGGCTATCTGCAGCCAGAAAAGCATGTCCTTGCCTTTACATAGAACTCATACTCATAAAAGCAGACGCGTAAAAAGCCTACAAAATAATAAACACTGAAGAGAGGCTAACAACATCCGTCCCAAAGCACTTCTATAGCTGAATCTACATCTACCTTTATCGGTAGCTTCTCAAATTCAGGGTATAACACATCATAATCAGAACTAGACCGTTCTGACCGTATTTATCTGGGTTCAACTTGTAATCGTGACCGGCAACCTATCTGCGCATCGTTCTAACCCTATCCAAATTGCATTTCGGGTTACTCAACGTCCAGCAACTGTAGTTCTCCACTTCCAGCTATTCAAGCGTTTCCATGGGCTACTTCCATTGTTGCTAACAGCACTCAATAGCAGCATAAGTCCTGCCCGTGCATTTGTAGTGTGTAGTTAAATTCATGCGCTGGCGTTTAATGTCTGGGTCGATCAAGTCATTCTTGTAAGTATGTCGAGTACATGATGGGTAGACGCCAGGTTTAACCGTGGGTCACAATGTGGGCTGGCATAACGAATCCATTCTTAGGTAACTTGCCAGGGATCGATACGATACGGTCGGAGTTGAAGACGAGACTTGAGATTATTAGCTCGGTTGCTGGTGGACTGCTGCTTCCGATAGAGGAGCAAGCTGCCTTTTGGCGATATCACTCAAGGGAATGCATCGTTTCCTTGCTGTTGTCACATGGTCGTCGTTGAGACCCTCAGGCACTCATCGGGGAACACTCATCTTCCCGCTTCTTGAGTGCCTCTTACCACTGGCCTGTGAAGGAGTAAAGATCTGCGAAGCCATAGTATTATTTGGAGTTCGTCTGGTATTCTGCATTCGTTACTTGTAACCGTAAAGCTGTCCTTCAAGCTTCCTAACATCTACCTGCCCTCCTGCGTGTTTTTGTGATTGAAGTCGATGACGATTATGAGACTACTAGCGTATTTACTCTGGACCCGGTGGACTTCCGCGGAATACTATGCGTTACGTACGGCCTCGTATCGAATGCCAGATCTTTCGACTGCCTCTCTCGACGACATTAGGAGAGTAATCCTTGCTTTCGTCATGTTACCGATGGCCACGATATGCTGTCGCCTGTCTCCAGGCCTACACAAGAGAGCATTCGGAAAAGCATAGGCTTTGTCACCCTTCGCTAGCCAACCCGCATGCAGCAGTGCCGACTCATCGCAGCTATTGTTGAAAATTGTTCTCGGCTCACAACTAGACTCACCGTTTCTGGCTACTTGAAGTGACTTCGAGATACTTCAGTACTTCACGCAATCTTCCCCCATCGCTGCAAGCAGTCTCAACGTAGTTCTAACTTTGCGAGCGCTATATGATATTGTTCGCGATGCTGCCACAAGTGAATAGCACGGCTCGCACGCTCATCAAGCCACTCATCAAGCATGGCGACTTCGCCTGTTGTTATATCAACGAGTGCTACCGCGTTCCCTTCGCCGCAACAAGATCAACAACGAACCCATCACGTATACCCGTGCTCACACCTACATATAAATATATATATATATATATATATATATATATGAGATACACAAAGAAATATTATGGCTCAAGGCGCAAAACCGGCTACCAACCCCAGTCAAGCTCACTCCAAGCAGTCTCAGAGTCTCAAACAATCCAGCCTCATGATTGTATCGACATTGAGACACGCGCATCGCACTCTTTCTCCTTGTTCTTTTCATGAAGCAGAATTGCGATAGTTAGCCCGACATATTTTATCGGTATATACATACAAGAGCTACCTCAGCGGTGAGCCGAGACTTGAGAAGCGTCAACCGCAGTAGCAGTAAGCACTGCACCGACAGACAGGCCATCGTGTTCGTGTTGCAATGGCTGACTTACTGCCGACTGCTCCTATCTGTGAACTAGCGGTAACAATAGTAGAAGTAGAATTGGCTCCTATACCACGCCACGCTGAGGTAGCCGACCGGCACACGTCGCTTTAGAGGGGGGGGGGGGGTAATCGAGGACTCGTTCTAGAACGAACTTACGAACCAAGTTAATAATATTGCTGAGGGGGGTAGCAGACAACGTAGCACTGTGAGATATATATGTATGCGGAGGGGAATATCGGAATAGTTGCGCTTTTGGGCCTGTTGTTGCTATTGCTGGTGGCTCTGCGCCCCAATCAATTTGGCTCGTATAAAAATATTGTCGCTTCTATGTGCTCGCCAAGCATTTCCGAGAGGCAAACTCGCCTTTATCCCCCTCATCTTATTTTTCTTTTTTCTTGCGAAGGTACTGCTTGTCCTTTTGTCTTCTCCCTTCGTATTTGATAGACCGTTGGAGCTTCGTCGAGGTTCATCGGCTACGGTAGCGCACAGACAGACTGAGTGTGGGGGCGGCATATCGACGCGCTGGGTTAACACCACAGGAGTTGGCTCAGCAGCCCATTCAGTGTCACCCAGCAGTTTATGTCTTGTAGGTTCTCACGGCAGGGCAAACCCAGGTCCCAGAGACGCCAGGCACACAGCAGATACCATTGGTCACTCTGAAATGACTGTGAGAAGAAGTGTGGGAAATGGTAGAATCTAACAGTTATTGTAACGTCTTCGAATATAGTGTTCGTGTATAAATATTAACCGTTGGAAATGCGACCTCCCGGTTCGGGTTCAGGATCAGGCACACATTTTGGCGAACTAAAAGCAGTGCAATAATGATACAATCATGTATGAGAAAGGACCTCCCGAAAGAATATGCAGTTGTGAGAATCACAGATCGGACACTTTAGGACAATGGTCTAGGACTTGGCTAGGCGCATTAGCCGACCCGTTGACCTGGTTTGGTAACGGTGGCATTTCTTGCCCCATGCTCATTGTCGTATTTGGTTTGTGGTTGTCAAAAGTTTCGCTTATGTCCCACCCACCGGTATAATCGTTATGGACAACATATACAGAAGTAAAGAAAGACGATCGTATATATTGAGCCGTTCGACTAGTAGGAGTACACTGAACCCCTATAGGGCTGGTATGCCTTCTTTATCTCATTTGTACTTAAGAAATACTGTTGAGACTGAGATTCCGGTCACTATGTGGCGGATAAAGGAGACAAGCTACTAGAAGAAGTCGCTGCTATCCCACCACTGCCGAAAAGAGCAGAGTCGATGTTCAATGGGAAATTGAATGCGTTGGCCTGCGACAAGATCTATGTTCACACACGAAGGCAAGAGTACATGGGATGTCTTTATAAGGCAATCGGGGCATGCAAAGAGGCTATCTCTCCAATGAAGGCCAAGGATATGCGTGGAACACCTCGCAGAGTCAAACGGAGGGTCAGACTTGTCCATAGTTAAAGCTGTGACCCGCGTTTCCGACTTTTAATACTTGTTCTTCAGGCTATCTTTGACGCGTATAAATCTGTGGCCCCGCGAACTGTTCAACGAGAAGAAAAGCAAATCCATAGATAGCCTAGACAGGACAAATGCCCTTTGGGGGCAACATAGGACCCTTCTGATATTCTTATATCTTTCATTATGCATCGTATTTCTGGAACAAGTTGAAACAAAATGAAGAAAGAAAAAATAGAAAATCAACTAGCGCGTTTTTCTATATCTGGTCTTTATAGGAATGACCAGAAGGAAATACCATATCACGCTCTGTATCAGAACCTATATTAAAAACCACATCTACAATCAGCTCTACAGCATGTCTGGGAGTGAGTATCAGCAATAGCAGTAATCTTTCTCAGGCCGAGCTAGATATTTCCGTGACGCCAAAGACCACTGGGGGTTCCTTTCCCGGTAGCCAGCACTAAAGGCCCCCTCGTTTGCCCACAAGCTTCCGAACTCTAGGTTCGTACTCCTTAGGATGACTCAGAAGTCCAAAACATTGTACCATTCAATCAGCAATAATAATAACACCAAGACAGCGTTTATTAGCAGCATTCGATTCTTTGGCAAATACTGGGGTAGACGACCGCATGTGCGCACCGCCTTGAACTTTAAAGCTGGTAGGGAAATATCTGCGATTTGTAACGAGGCCACGAATCCGATTGCCTACAATCAAATCCAGTCATGAAACTTCACACGGTGTCGCAGTTTCCCGAACGAGAGACTGGGTCAAATTTTTCTACCTCATCTGTAGAGCGACTCCTCACGCTACGCCCAGGCAAACGCTGAGCGCTAGTAATGATGAACAATAGAGATCTCCCGAAGTCGCCATTGACGTGCTTGTCACAGATAAATTGGTTGGCGGAGTTCAGTGATAAAGGGCATGTGGAGCGTGTTGAAAAGGGATGAAATTACGGAGCCATCATTGATGATCCTACCGAGAACCAACGATCACGAGCGTTACCGTCGATCTCGCAGGGTTCGTGTACATGACAGAACCCTCCACCCGGCGCGTTTCTGCGAACAAGCATCGAACTGTCGCATGTCTCGAGACAAACAATGAAAAAGCGATTAGCCTAAGGGACAGATGAACAGCCTTATAAACGCCTTCTTGTCCTCCCATAAAAAACAGATCGTTTAAACATCTCGTGTGACCCATTTGTCCTGCAGAACTAGCGCTATCTATTATGGGAACTACATATACTTAGGTTAGTATGCAGCGCCAAAGTGTGATGTCGTTACCATCATCCGTGTTGATCGTCTTTTGACAATGTGACCAACTCTGCTATTGATGAATGACGATGGAAGTACAGCGCCTGTCGTTACCTCGGTAAAAAAAACTAGTGCATGTATATATTTAAAAGAAGAAGGATGGAGCTGTGTGCGTCAGTGGTCATTTCGTGCAAAGAAGTTCAACGAAACCGAAAAGGAGCTGCTTTTCGTACTACAAAACCCGATGATTTATGATTATTTACCGGTAAGACAGGTAAAAGATTACGATACATCTAGTACAAGTGAGCATGTTATCCTGCCGTGCACGGCGGTCAGTTAGTTTTAGCACTGTCATATCCACAAGTCGCTTGACAACAAAGAAGAACTAGTAGCAATATTGCGCAACGTTTTTCAGAGCCAACTTGACTAGGTGACGATCAAATTTATGCATGATTTTAGTATAAGTAATTCTCTATAATGATGAGTAATTCTGATTTATGCTGCTGATCGTCCGCAATGTGACGCATGTGTACGCGATCCTATATTGTCCAAACTGATCTGTTACATTAATAAGTAATCAAAAGCTGACTCGACACAAGCTGCACGTACGGCACGCTGTTGATGTGATCCAACAGGCGCGGAAATACAATGGCTGGATTTGTTCGGCATGTATACACATATGAGCACTCTTACCAGGCTGAATTTAGATATACTTATTTTTTCTCTAGAACTAACAGCATCTCATATTAATGATCCAATTAGCCATACAGCCTTCAGGGTGCTCCTGTAATATAATTCAATATAATGACTTTAATAAAATGTAGATTGTTCTCAGTTGGCCTCTGCAAATGTCGTTTGAGAATAGAAGAAACCGTTGCAGAAAAATAAGCTGGTTATTTCGTTTCAGTAAGGTGTATATGTATATACGATGGCTAAAAATGTGTATACTTTGACCAATCAAGCATTCATATTTGGTTGATCATATGAGCGGTACGCGCTCGCTCATGCCTACTCGCGTGACCTGCAGAACTGGCTGACCTTAGACAATTTCGGCCTGTTTGCTTTTTTAGCGCGTGTAAGTTCGTGTCACAGTGTATATACTCTGGACTGACTCAGTCCTACTGATCAGTCATCCTAAGTATATACTGTACATGTGGAACTATCGTGTTGTATAGTAATTGCGGATTATGCAGAAATTGCGTAATGTGCTTACTGGGTTTAGTTTGAACACATCATTTCGTACGCAGTGGACCGATATCGGACGCTAGCCCTTGTCAACAGTAAGGACTAATTATAAGAGGGGTCAAGCAGAGATCGTTGTTGCAATGATAACATATGGCCACTGCTGTATGTGATTATGTGAGTGTATGTTCAGGGCCACAGCAGTGATTGAAGTCGTACCATCTGTGTAATGCTTGACATCCTCGTTTTGCCCGTGGCAAGAACAAAACCAGCTAGAGCAAGACAATAATGGAGTAGTGATGGTAGCAGCAATAAGTAAGTGGCCAACGGATTCGCGATACAACGTGGGAAGGATGGGCGTTGAAAGCCCAGAGAAGAAGAAGAAGAAAAAGGAGCCAATAGCTTTGAGTAGAAAGTAAGCGAGCGTTGGTCACGGGCCACTGTCTGTCAAAGATTGATGGAACCCACAGAACTGGCGCTGCTTGCTCCGAACGAGGCAGAAAGATGGTTGTAGATACAAAATGGAGCGACAGTTCTACGAGTGAGTCCTTAAAGAAACATTTTGGAAAGAAGAACATTTAAAAAAAATATCAGGCATCTTGTCGGGTAAAAGAATAGGGGAAAAATTCCTTCAAAACAGGCAGGAAAACCTAAACGAGTGTGTATAACTGTATGTTGCTTGTATCTAAATTTCTTAAAAATCTTTATGTAAGCGTAAATAGAAGAGCCTGTTTTAAGCATCACTGCTATTCATGTCCGCTTTAAATGTCATGTCGCCCCATAGACGATTGCGTTCCTGTCGAAGGACTTCAGGGCGATTCTGAAAAGTTCGAAAACGTCGCCCAATAGTGTACAAAGTTGCTAGCCTTTCAGCCACCATAGTCTTGGTTGAATTTCCGAATACCTTGTAAATCAACCCGAACTGATCATGCCCCTTAAATACTTTGTATCAAACTTTTCTGACTAACACAGATCAGAGTGACAACAGCCCGTTCACAAAAAGCTTCTGCGTGCGTAAGGGTGTATGTGTCCTCTCCAAAAACGATAGCCTCGCAGTTCTGATAGACCAGCCTTCGGCTCTTTTCCCTCTGCTCAGATCTCCCATTGTCCTCTATTTGTCTTCTATGCATGAAGAACAAGCACAATACTTCTCGGTATGTTCCCCCATCCCGCTTTACTGGCTCTAGATAGAAATACGCTGCAGTCCATAGTATTGCCGGACACTGTCTCAACATGGCAACGAGCTAGGGCATAGAATGTCTCGAAAATCAAAGACATCCTAACATGGCATCCTGATGGTATTGCCCTTTTTCTTCTCTTGCCTGCGCCATCATCTTGCAGCCATGAACAATCATAGCCGAACATCGTGATGTCTAATATGTCGACCCGTAGCCATACAAACGCTAGCTGTCCATCTACGTAACACACGAGTATATCTGTCTTTACCAAGAAAAGTAGCCTAAGAAAAAGAGAGAGAAATGTCAACTCTCAGTCGCAGAGGCGGCGGCAGCAGGAGCTTGCGCCTTCGAATCTACGCAGGCCCCATCTTTACCCTCAGCCGTATACACCGGCAGAAGGGGTTGATGGGTGGGTTGGTGGGTGGGTGGTTGGGTGGGTGGTTGGTTGTAAGGGAAGATATAGAGAAAACACATTTGTATACTGTGCTTGTATAAACGCATGGAGCAGGCGACCACCTCAAGGAAAATATCTTACTTCCCTTCTGCCTTGAATAACCAGTGCATTCGATGGATACAGCCCTCGCAATGGCTACAGGCACTCACAGGCTTGTCCTGATTCGCTAGGCCACTCCCGACTACTAAGTACAAAATGCTATGTTGGATGTGTTAACACTATGCGGTCTAGTCTCGGCTGTTGAGCTGGTGGTAAGTAACGCTTCGAAGCCCAGAGAATTGTAGTAGCATGCCTTTAATGGTGGGGTGGGACAGGCTTCGATGCTCCGGTCGGTCAGGCCCTCTATAGCCGAGTCTGGGTCCGCGTCCGTGAACGAGATCATTGTCATTCCTTTTGCCTTGTCGCATACACAAGCTTTTCTTTACGTTCGACGCTTCTTTTCAGAGGAACCCGCCTCGCCTATCAGCTCCTGCACCCCAAGGCTTTCTCTCCTTAGGGCCTCCCAATCCCTACATTGGACAGGGACACAGTGTTCGGTAGGCGCGCAGGCCCGAGCAAGCTTCCATTGTTGTCGGCCTCGTCGCGACTTCTGGAGGGAAAAGAAAGACCGAAGCCACGGTAACCGTCTTTCTTAGCACAGCACCATGGCCGCCTCTCGCCCTGTCCTATGTCGCACTCCCATGCTGTGCATATGCTTTCCTCTACCAGTGTATGTAGATTCTCTGTATGTACATGTAAGTACGACTTCGTATGTTCGGCGGCCGGCAGAGTCAGGAACAAATGGACTCTGCCTTAGAGCTGCACTGTCAGAGTTCGTTTGCAAGAGCTGGCGGGAGTCGACGCACGGGGCGGTGTGCATTCTCTCACTGGCCGCCTCGGTGCGGCTGTGGGCGGAGTGGGAACATTTTCGCTAGCAAGATAGCTAGGGGAAGAAAGAAGAAAGGCGAAAAGGAAATAGGGGTACGCAAACGAACTACGATTGAGAACGACGCGAAGTGAACTTCTATGTACATACAGGTTATACGCTTCTGGTGCGGATTTGGAAAAGGCAAACATCGTATTGCGTGTCGGTTTATGCGGGGTATGGTAAATTTCCTTAACTGTTCTATAGTCTTTGCTCAAGTTAGGCGTTTATAAGTGGTGGTGCTTATGCTGCGGACATTGGCAGGCGGCCACGGCTCATAGAAGGTGACACAACTATTATGAATGGGGTAGGTGTAAATGTGTTGTGTTTAGAAGATGCGAGCTCTTTTATCTGAGATCTATTTAGTTATCAGAGAAGAAGAGCAGGTAACATTAAACGGAAATCAATGTGACGATAAATTCGTTTTTGGAAACTATGGCTGCTTAGCGTCTTTTAGAATTACTCGATACGAAACCATTAATCAATATGTTTCTACAGACCTCGCATGTAACCTGTCTCAATGCAATTTTTTTTATTAATTACAGTTAAATCTATATAGTAATTAATGAAACGTATGCGCTGACATACGTGAGACAAAGCTTTGCTTCAGAGGAAAACGAAACAATAGCAACTTAGGTGAACCGCACGGCGGCACACGCTATGGTCAAGCAAATTTTTCGTTAAACCTAGCTAACTCCATCTTCTATATATATATATATATATATATAGTTAGTACTTCGTGGATACGTTAGGAGGCTGGTCCATGCAATAGGCACCGTCATTGCGGTCCACTGGCCGACTGCAAAAAAGGCGGCAATGGATCCGTTGAGTTGGGCTTGTTCGGCGGTTGCTGCGTCTATCGATCCGATGACACTGGCTCAGGCCGGATACGAGTTGGGGGCGGCTTCCGGTCTGACAGCCGCCGTTGCTCCAGCGTACGAAATTGGAGCAGTGTTCCGCGCATGCGCCCCAGCCTATTCGGCTGTTACAATCTCAGCCAAAGGATGTTTGGCCGAACTTCTATCGATGGCTCGAACATTGGAAAAGCTTACTAAGCTAATAGTATACAGTCAATAAGTAAACAGCTAAGACAAAGCTTCATTGGCGTCCGCTTGAGATATCCAAAGCTGAGAACAGTTGCGGCCTGGAGACACGAACAGATTATATAGCCGATATTGAAATTTAGCGTTACAGAGAACAAATATCACGCTGTTCAACTGAAGTCCCGTCTGCGTAATTGATCAACCCAACAACCGCCTCGGAAGATTTCTATCTAGAAAAATATACCTCAGAAAATACATTTCAAGTACGTAGTGGCTTTCAGATCTCGATATAATGCTAAGTAAATATCAATGTCCCATATGAACGTTTTCCAGGTGGATTTGTTTTTGAATGTTGCGTCGTGGATTGCTATGGTTAACACGGGTGATTCTTTTTTCTTGGGACTGAATACTTCATCATTCGTTTGAATAAACAAGAAAAAAAAGGCCGACAAGTCGTCCGTTTAGCGTAGGATTCAAGTTGATCGCGTACTAGATTTTGACAAGTCTGGAGGAGGAAACGCATGATCGAAGTGATGATTTGGCAATGCTTTACGTTAGTCTACCTAAAAAATATTTTATCAGACCACCTTTAAATGTTAAATACCATAGGCTATGGTATCACACGTAGATGTCTATCAGTTGTCAATATAATAAGGCATTATTTAAAATGGCCATGTTTGCTATGTCTACGCTTGTCGCCTCGATATCCACACGCATTGACGCCCAGCCCGCGCGGGTCGTAATGATCTATTGAATAACTTTATCAGCAATATTATGTTATTATAGAAAATCTGCTGTGGATCGATGTAGTTCATTCTGTTTCAATTAAAAGATCACACACAACAGGCATTTTGTATCGATGCGCTTTTTGCCAGCGATCATATATATTTAGAATTTTCCAGTATTTTGCGTATTCCGGCCACTCTTTTCTATAACGGTCCCGTAAAACTCCATCATAAAGCCTTTCCCATTACGTTGAATAACCATAACAAAACTAATAGACGCTAGCGGCATCCTAAAATCAGTTCACGATCCCCCAATCAAACTAATAATACTACCACCTTTCCTTAGTCAATCAATAGTCATCCTTCGCCTCAGATTCTGCTGCCCTTTTACTTGTCCAGCGATTGACTCCCATTGACCGAGAACAGCATAAATTACATAATAGGCACTTTGTTTAACTTTCATAGCAGAGATCATTGCCACCTCTTCCGTCAATAGCAGACGACACTTAGATCGCGTAGCCCAACTCGATCGTCGCATTTCGTTTCAGTCTTCCACACTGAAGTTAGCGGTTACCTTCAATTGTCCTTACCCTGCCACTTACTGAATTAACACGACCATCACTAGAGTTAATGTAAGTTTCATGGGAGGCCATCCGGCCGTCAATTCATTCTGGCAGAAGCTTAGACTACGAAACAGACAGGTGGTTGTTAGTAATTCGCATTCAGTCTTCATACGGGAAAAACGATGGGGGAACTTGTCCCGAAAACAATGGATACCTAAATTTTTTTTCCAGACCATCATTTCGTGTAACTCGGCACGGACGAATATGCTTTTTAGAAGGGCGCATTGTAAATTACCTACAAAAACAATTCAATTAATTTCAATGATTTTCCAAATAACGGCTTTTGGATGTTCAAGAGCAGTGAGGCCCAGGTCAGAAAAAACATACGGGCTGTGTTCCTTGCCTTTTGCATAGTGTACCTAAATCGTTCGGCATTATTATTAGCAGCGCATTAGGTGGCTCCTGCCGGATCGAAAAGTATCTATCTATCTATCTACGGCCGAACTCATACGTAGACCATTTCACGTGTCCCTAAGTGCAAACATGTCACCCCCGTCGACGAAACTCATAGGGTGACTAGAGATTTGTCTGTTTCTGTTCGACTCACGGTCTTCACTTGACGATCGTATCAGTCTGACAGATTTATTCGAATAGAACTTTTCGTTCGTTTACTTTCAATCAGCTTCTAATTGCTTCCCCGATCATTTTGATCAGTGGAAAGACCATTCTAACCGATCAAGCCGTTAGTTTATATAAGGTCGAAGTGCCCGCTGTTCCCTGACACACACATAGACAAACATATGCGGATACGACGCGCTCTGCGGTACATACATACATACATATGCCGTCGTCATCTTCGGTGATACATAGCATTTCTAAAGATTTCTTTTCAGGAAGTCACAATAGGATATTTAACATCGCCAGCAGATCTGTTCGAGGACCTCAATAGGATGAAGTTTGAGGAGCTGAATTGCGTGGACCAAGCGCTGCTCTTACGGCAAAAACAAATCGCATTGCTTTACGTAGGATCTAGCAATTCATTCTTTCCGGTTTATTAGCGAAGCGCCTATCTATTTAATCATATCGTACATGCCATTGACGGGTCAGAACCAAAAACTCCCGCCCGATCCATTAACACGATTTCTCTCATCTTACAACTAACGAACCGACATTATAGTGGTACCCAAGTTACCCCTGAGTTCCCTCATCAGACCACTGATCAACTTTATCCATAGATAAGTACAAACCTGATTTTCCTTAGAATATAGGATATAATCTATTGATACATGTTGAGAATTTTGCTAATTGTCTTTTTTGTCTTTATTGTAGACCATCGTCCCCGTCACTTGTCAGCCGTAATACTGCGTTAAGCAAATCTCTATTACTCGTTTTCAGTATTGGTAATTTCCGCTTTCTCTTTTTTGCTTCGAGTATATAATGTAACGATTAAATCTGCTTATTTTTAAGTGAAGCAGAAGTGATCTCGTTTATACGATCCGTGTGCGGAACAGCTTCCACGAAGACGTGTCTAGGGGGTAAAGTGTCTAATTCTGAGCAATATGTCATAGAAAATCGTACAAGTTTATATGATTACTACCACGCTAAGCCGATTTGCCGCCGGGAGCCGTATAGACCTTGTACAATGACGTGCTTTCCTGTTAGACGGCGTCTGAACTGGGACATCAGATCATGGAGCAGACGATTGTCTCTGATGGAGTATGGCGCCGTGTGCTCAAACTCGCTTAATAGTCATATCCTCGCGATATGGAAATTCAATGCTTCTGTTGGGGGGAGGCGGGATACACTAGAGCTAATGGTACGAAGATAAGGTTTGCTTGCCGCGAGTTAGGTGTTTTCGATGAAATCGGTATACAAAAAGAGACGATCGTCGAAGCTTGGGTCGGGTTTAGAAAATACTGTGACAGAAATTAAAGCGAATGATATGATGCCATCGAACATAAGGTGATAGTACGAAAGTTATAGGAACCTACCATCATCATTGTCTTTGGGCGTGTAGCAAATTTAGTATGACATAATGTTATTATTAACCATATTAAATAAAATACCGTGCATAATGGAATGGAATAAAAAAAATAGGCATGGATAAAAGAAAGAGTGAAAAAAAATTTCTCCAACATGATAGAGTATGTAGGGGAAGCTTCATGTAAAAAGGCCGCTACCTGCATTGCTCTAATCCAAGATAGATAGACAAGGCTTTTTGCTAGAAGCGTTACAGACAAAACAACCTACCGCTGGCAAAATCTTAGTTGAGCAAATACATATAATATAGTTCACAGAGTTATGAACTTTAACATAATAGAGTAAATTATATAATGTGCTTACTAGTCGCTACTCCTGTATAAATATTGCTTGTATCCCACCTAGTAGTTTCACTAAGTTCTAAATATGATCATTAATTGCGCGAAAATACATCCCATCTGCCACGTTAACAAGTCAATTTTGTATACTACCCTCGATATCCCACATGACGATTCCACAACTCCGCCATTCTATTGCGCCTTTTAAATCCTCAACAAAAACAGCTGCTTACTAATGAAGTCCACGATTGGAACCCCCACAGAATAGACGTGTTCCGAATTTCACTTCGGCTCAGTAAAAACAACTAGCAGCTTCAACCTGTTTCATCTGCCGAGGCGAGGCGCACTGACCGCCTGGGTCGTGCCGAGATATAGCGAATTGAAATATTAAAATACATTTCCGCACCAGCGGGTGTTCGGGCTCCCGCCAAAGATACCCCCCTCTGCCCCCGCGCCAATTTCACGTTTGTCCGCTATCCCACACCCTCCGGATTTGGGAACACTTGTCGTCCAATGCAGCAACCTCACTTACTGTCGCCAACTGGGCTTGCTGAAAAAAGCTCATACGCATTAGCGGGAATTCGACCTCCACCATGAGGCTGCTCTGTGGGCGCGTCGTTAGTCAACAGCAGACGACAGATTGACAGGTTTGTGTTTAAAATGCCAGCGACATCATTAGGTGATCACTGATAGAATGGTGACACAACTCATCGAACTCTCTATTTGCGTCGTGACGATCCCGTGTTGTGTATACCGCTGCTCTCGGTGAAATGTACACGCTAGCAGGTGAGAGTTTACTAAGTTCTTGGGCTGCAGAAGCGTGCAAGAAGCGTCCGGTACACTGGATGGTAGCGGGACCGAGTGACTAACGGGAACTCGATTGTCTATAATGCTTCTTGGTCCCACTGAGCGCAGCATCGACCCATACAGACACACACCCACCAAAAAGGGAGACGTTCATAAACGTCGTTCTGTTGATGATTGAACACGCGGCGTACACAGGTGATTACAGGCTAAAACTAGCGTCGAACTAGCAGTTGACGCTGCAATAAGGAATATATATATACACGTTTTGTATATATCAGCGGTGATGTATAGACGCAGCTGAGAAAACACCTGCTCGGGACGATTGTGCCGCCGAAGCCGCAGCGGATCGTTCAAACAGATTGTTCACTGCCAGGTAGAGATAATGATTTTAGGTTAACGAACCTATATATAGGGTTGGCTATAGTTGACAAAGTGACACTTAGCTAGCAGTGGAGCTCTGCGTCTATATAAGCTTTCGTGTTCGTTGTTGCATCAATGTTCCAGTCGTATATATTGAGGCCGACGTTATTTACCAGCTCAGAGAGTACAGTTCTTTCTACTGTGGGCTGAAAAAGTTATTATATTTGTTATTTGTTGATAACTTGCCGTTATTAAACTTGCCATTAAAAATATTAAAACAGCCGATACATGAGCTGTTACGCAATCTGAGGCGAACATAAACACTCGGCAAAAAACAGCACAAAATCCCGATTGCTATGTAGGTAAAGTATCGTTTTCGAGGCTAGCTCCGGTTCCATGTAGGATCTGAAGAGAGCAGTAAAGTTCTCTCTTATAATTTAACAATTTTTTTTGGAATCATAGAACTTACTTATGGAAGACGTAGCAAACGCTACGTGAACAGTATTGATATGAAAAAAAAATTAGCTCACTTTAATTATTATTATTATGTATCAGATATTGTTACTATTAACTACGATACCGAGATAGTTAGAAGTGATCAATTTAAATAATGAGAAATAATTACATTTAACAGAATTTTATTAAACAACAAATCATAAGCAAATAGCTTTAACAAGACAAAATTTACCTATATAGTACAAAAATAAGCAGTTGCGTTTCTGTATGT